>NC_142337.1:57829000-58130000 GCF_054954075.1 Amborella trichopoda
GGTAACAATTTTCTTATAACAATCAATACTTGCATGGTATGCAGAAAGCCAATCCATGCCTAATATTACATCAAAATCTTGAATTTCCAGGAGTATTAAATCAACCAACAGTTCCTTTTCTTCTATCTTTATTACACATGATTTGTACACTATATTGGTATTAATTGACTCTCCCATCGGTGTGGCTACCTCTAGAATGTATTCTAATTGTTCTGGTTCTACCTTTAAGTGGCATGCAAAGTGTTGTGACACAAATGAATGAGTAGATCCAGGATCAATCAAAACATGAGCTACTTTTTGGAAGATAGTAAGAGTACATTGTATTACTGATTTTGAGGCCTGAGCGTCTTGCTCGGTAATCGCAAATACTCTTCCCTTCATCTGAGGCTTCGGAGCTATCTCTCCCTGCTTTGGAAGCTGTTGTGTCTGTAAGCTAGGACATTGTTTAATCTGGTATCCCAATTATCCACATTTAAAACAGGCTCCGGTATTCCAATAACAAGGGCTTGATCCATGATTTTTCCCACATTTTCTATATGGTTCTATTGGGTTTTGAAATGGCGAGGGCCTTGGCTTCTTGTTTGGCCTTTCAAACTGTTGTCGATTAGATGATGTAGGTCTAACATGACTGTTCTGATTTTTTGTCTTTTGGTAATCTTCAAAATCTTTTTCGACAATTTGGGCACGATTCACTATTTCAGCATAAGTTCTTAATTTCAAGACTGATATTCTGCTTCTAATAGCTGGCCTGAGACCCCTTTCAAATTTCTTCACCTTTCTTGCCTCATTATTAATCATATGTGGTGCAAACCTGGCCAATTCAATAAACTTGGCCTCGTACTGTGCTATTGTCTTATTTCCTTGGATTAATTCTAGAAATTCCATTTCTTTTTGATCTCGAATAAAATCTGGGAAATATTTTTCATTGAATGCCTCTAGAAATACTTCCCAAGTCAAGGTTTTATTTTCTTTGACCAAAACTCCTTTTGCCATTCGCCACCAGTGTTGTGCCTCACCTTCTACCATAAAAACTGCCAAGGCCACCTTCCTATCATCAGGACATTCCATAACCTCGAATATTTTTTCCAATTGCATAATCCATCCATCGGCTTCCAGTGGGTTTACAGCACCCTTAAAAGAAGGTATGTTTAATTTCTTAAATTGTTCGATATTGCTCCCACCATTTCCTGTAACTGACTGCTTGGGTGGATTGTTGTTTTCTATCTGATGTTGCATTAAAGCAACCATATTTTCCAAGGCTTTGTGAATTCCTTCCATATTGGCTTCAGCTATTCTGGATCTTGACTTTATCCCGGTCTGTACACACAATAAATGTGATTTTTAAGTATATTCTTTTTAAATTTCCTAAGGATCTTAAACCTATTGCTCTGATACCATAATTGTCACACCCCAAAAATTTACAATACTATTATTCATGACATGTGACGGACAAAACATATATACATCTATTGATAGGACAAATTTACAGTGGCGAGGTCTTACATAGTAAATAAAGAAAGCTAGCACAACAACAGTATCTTCCAAGGTTGATCTTGACTAGCACTCAAAAGAAATCCGTGGTTATCCTGAAAAATGTTTACCATAGTTTGATGAGTTTGGCTACTCAGTAAGTGATCATCATAATCCTAAAAATAATAATGATTGAAAGATATCAATATTTTCCAAAATGAGATCTATTAACAGAAATGCATCAACAGTTTCACTTTCAATAAATGCATAATTTAAGTATAATCCGAGTAATTGAAATGCTTATAACACTTTTAAAGGCAATACATAATTCAAAGGATTTCACAAAATACCCTACTGGCGTCCCAAGTAGGTCACCTATATACCCCATCAGCGTCCTGATGGGTTCACTTAATCCCTGCAGGTCCACTTATACCTCACCGACGTACCGGATGAGTCCACTTAATCCCTACCGGCGTCCCAGATAGGTCCACTTATACCTCACCGGCGAACCGGATGAGTCCACTTGCATACTTAAATTATTTCTAAATCTCTTTAAACATTCGAAAGCAGCAATATCATGTACTCAACATATCACTGAAACCATTAATATGAATTTCACTTAAACCATTAATAATAGTCGCTCTCTATAATATTTCAAAAATAACCAATCAAATATTTTGGGCTCAAATTTAGAAAGGTAGCAGTTTGCAAAGGCATTCTAGCATAATTGCCAATTTAATATGTATAGAAAAACTCTTATAAAAATTCAAGAATACGAAATGATCACAATTTATGGAATATCAATTCACAAATAAACATTTCACAACAATACTATAATCAATTGCAAAAATGTCAATTTTTAAATAATAAGGCAGACATTTGCACATGAATTTTTACAATGTCTAAATATTCAAAACAGTAGAAAGAAATATCACAATTTTACTAAAAGCAGAAATATCACATTTATTTTTACCAATAGATAAGAAAAATAAATAAATTTATTTTTCTAATTTACAGCATTCAAAATTTCTAACATAGATAAAATATCACAATGTTTATTAAAAAGATTATTTTTTAAGATAATGAGGTCACGTGCGCATAAAATTTATCGCGCCTAAAATTCATGATAATAAGCAGAAATAATTATTTCATTTTATTTTTAAAAAGAATGGATTATTTTTCGAGACAATGAGGTCACTTACACACAAAACTGATAAAATAAAGATCCTAGACGGAAATATCACTATTTATTAAAAATAGACTATTTTTCAGAAAGACGATGTCACTTACCCACAATTATTTGAGAGGGAGCTTTCGATAAAAAAATTCGGTTCGAGAGAGAAGTTCACTGTGTTTCGACCAGAGAGAGAGATCTCAAAATTTTGTTTTAGGGTGGGAGTGCTCACATCCCCTATTTAAATTCTTATAACGTATTATTATATTGTTTTATTACGCTCTACCTCATACCTGAGGTGTCGCGTTAAAAGCAGACTTTTATCGTACGAAAACCACGTCCGCTAAAGGACGTTGCAGCTGCAAGCAGGAAGCAAAAGCAAGCAAGCAAAACAGGCAAGCAAAAGTTAAACGAAGTAAAATTTTTTGAAAATAGTGATGGTCCCCAAGGACCATCATACTCAAACAGACCATCACCTATTTAAAAGCATATTTTCTCCTCTTTTTTGTTTTTTTTATTTAAAAATTTTTAGGATTGTTACAATTTCATAGTGGGAAAAATATATATATAATTCTAAATTAAGAAATGGTTTTAAATGGAGATTCTTGTGATTTTAGAAAATTGAACTAGGGGTAGCAATGGGTATGGGTCCAAAAATTGGACCCGATGGGTCGGATCCTGTCCACGTAGGCCCGACCCGGATAGCTTTAATATTTAATATATATTATTCAAATTATATTTAAATAAATATAACTATATAGTTTTAGTTATAATATTCAAAACAATACATGTATATATTTAAATATATATTTTATATATTTAGGTCGGGTCCAGTTGGTTCCGAGTCCGGGATCGAACCCGACCCGACCCATTGCCACTCCTACCTTTAACAATAGCCAAGAAAATAAAGATTTTATATATATATATATATATAATTGTTTCATGCGGGTTGGACCATATGACTATATATGTGGTCCAAAAAGTGTAAAGCATCCATCTTAAAGATGGATGCAAGTAGGTGTTCCTTCTAAAAATAATTGATATTAACGGTCCAAATGTTTTCTTACTAGAATTATTATTTTTAATTTTTTAAATTTACTTATTTTTTCATATTCATGATCTTCATGTTAGAGATTACATGTCCTGAAAAAATAAGTCCAAAAATCCATCTCAAAAATATATTTATTAATTGGCCCGCATTTATTATATGCGGACTTTACCGCATAGAATCTGGGTCCTATTCATGATCCCACAATATCCACAAACCACCCGAAGCACCCACAGAGTCAATACCTAGGAAATCAACAAACTCGGATCCCCAAACTTCCCTCACACTAGAAATTGTGGGACGGGGAAGTTTGGTTTCCTGCAAAATAAAAATTGCGGGTCTAAACCGTGAAACCGAAAAACAAGGCATCCTTCTTACGGTTGAGGTCACCCAGACCTCTAACATTCCAAGTTAAAATATTCATGGAGAAGGGTTGAGAGAAGAGGAATCTGGGCCGCTCCTCGCCTGGTCGCCGGTAGCAAGGCCTGCAACCTCCTGCCGTCGAGCCCGCAACCTCAGACACCTGCACATCCGAGAAGACAATCCCCCTCGCAGCGGGGGCAATGCAACGTTCCTCCCTAGCTTGCAGCCTCGTGGAGGACCTCGTCCCTTTTGCCGGTACTATGCTCTTATCTCTCCCTTGGCCCGCCCTTAGGGAAAGAGCCGCCATTGCCAAATTCGAAGGGAGAGCACCGCTATTATCCACTTTATCATCCTTCTTCTTATCAAGCATGTCTTTAAACACCATCGCAATGGGAACATCGTAGTCCAAGCCGCAATCCATGACCTGACCAGCAACCCTCTGTTGCTCATACAAAGCAGCCACAACTACTTCATGGGGCATCATAGTAGGAGCTAGGTCAACCGTGAGAAAGCCAAACGGGTGCACTGGGGCAGCAGTAAGATGAAAAAACATGGGGTTAACATCAAAATGGAAGACCGCGAGAGGAGGCAGAGCATCCACTACCACCAGCACACAGTTAGGGTGAACAACCCTTAAACCAGTGTCGACTTCTTCAGCAACGGGAGGTGGAACGTCACGTGCAGGGTGCAGAGCCTCCCCATCTAGAGCCGTAGAATCGTCCATGTCGTCAAGCACTATCACTTCCAATGGATCAATAAGCAGAGGGTCAAACTTCGGTCTAGTGGAGGAAGGAGTCCTTCTAGCCGCTATACGGTAGAAAAGGGGGAACATCTTCGCAGCAGCCACCAACAGGAGAATGAAAGCAACCTCTGAACAACGGCTGTTAGTAACAACGAGGAAGGTTATAAGCCACACCGAGACGAAGGGCAAACAGGGAAGTTTCTACGAGGAGCAGGCAAAGGAAATGACGGTTGGGAAAAGGAAGTGGCCAGCATCGTCGGAATGCACGTCGTTTACCATCTCAACCCACTATGGTTGTGAAAAAGAAGAAAAAGAAGAATTTTAAATCCTAAAAATAATCTATATTATAGCACACTACCTAGACCATCCATTTCACCGTAAAATAAGTGTTCATGGATCTATAAGATCTATTCCAATGTTTGAGATTCTAATTTCATAGTCGACATTGAAAATTGTTTTGGAGCCGGCATAGAGATTTATGGTGCCCAAAGTGCTTTTTAGGACAATATTCAAGGTGAGGCTTTACTTTGTTCTCATAAAGCCCTGGCGTTATGGCAACTGCATCATAAATAAATTTTCCAATATTTTTTCACGTGCAAACTACTAAAAAGTGTATCCGTTTTCACTCTCTTCTTCGTTAGCCGCCAAGTCAAACTCAAACTAGGGTTCATAATTTACAGACCATGGAAGACGAAGAAGAGCATGGAATTCTTTTGTACTATCAATATGCCACAATACCTGATCTTGATGCTCTTCTTCACTTCTTTAGAACGAATTGCTCATCGCTTCAACTTCTGGGTCGTGTGCGTATTGCTCCTCATGGTGTCAATGTCACGGTAAGGCCTATTTTTCTTTTATATCATCGAAATTCCTCATGTTATGGATTATCATGGATGTAGTTTGTGCTTGTTTGATGGGATTAGGCGGATTTTTAGGGAATGGAGCATTTTGCATAGTGAACCCTGCAAAAATGTGTTTTTATCGAATTTTGATTCATTTAACCACTCCAGCAGAACTAGCACCTGGATTTTACATCACCAGGAACTTAATTGAACTAAACCATAAACCCAGAATTCTACAATTCTCTTTGACGTAAGCGACATTGATATTGTATTATTATGTACACCCTAGAATCCACAGTGGTTTTTCTCTGAAAGGAAGTGGCTTGAATCTGCATTTTTATTTGTGACAATTCAGGGTGGAGAAAACTTGGCAATAATTAAGGGTGGGAAACAGGTCGGGTTGACCCATGTTCGATCCTGATCAGGTCCTTGCCTGGATCCAACCAATAGACCCAATGTCTTGGTCCAACTTGGACCCTATTGGGTCAGGTTGGGTCTGGGTCGGGGTCAACCTGACCTGGTATTTATGTGTAAGGTTCATATAAATATATAATAAATATGTATTATGCATTATTTTAAGTAGTTTTTTTTAAATCTATACATTTTTTTTATGTCTAGACCCGGACATGATCCGAACTGTCCTGGCTATGGGTCTAATTTAAACCTAGTTGGGTTGGGTCCGGGTCCAGGTCGACCCGGACCTGAACCAACCCATTCCACCCCTAGCAATATTTTCTATTCGTTGTTTTTTGGATCTGGGCATGCTTGATTGGTTATGGTGCTGACAACTGTAACAACTTCATTCTAAGTTAACAACTTCATTCTAAGTTTGAATCTCTCTGCTGACCTTCCCTCTAACCCAAGCCTCTCACCCCCACAACAAAAAAAAAAAAAACCAAACAAAGAGAAAAGTTTGCATGCTGGTTTCCTTCTCATTATCATAACTTAAAAATAACTAGAGATTCTGAAATTGGGGTTGAACTTGAACTTCTCTCTATTTGATCACTATTTAGACAATTGCTGTTTCAATAAGATTAACCACTGAAAATTCATTGTCCTATGAATTGCTTTGCAGACACTTGTAGTGCTCCCTGTGTCTATCTGTATATATTCTATCGATTTCACTGTACTATTGAAACTTCTTGCCTAGATTTTCTGTGGACATGTTTGCATTATCCTACAATTTGTTTTCATAATTGTATGCATTTTTTTACTTTCTCAATGAAAATGCATGTTTTCTTGATTAGGTGGGGGGAAAAATTTCATCACTGCAGAAACATATGGCTGCAGTCCAATCTAATGCCTTATTTGAAGGATGTGACTTCAAGCTTGCTTCATGCCATTCTCCAAAGAATATTTCGATTGCTAAAGAGTGTGGATTCACTTCTCTTTCTATTCGAGTTGTTAAGGTTCCCATCTCTCTTATGGAACTGAATTGTTGCTGCAATGAAAGGCATATATTTGATATGTAGTTTGTTTTACTTGATACCAAATGATCCTTTTGTTTGTAATGCTCGTAATCTTTAACTTTGTTAAAATCAGACTTTTCGACTCACTTAAATGTGGTGGTGATATTGATTTTTGATTGATGTACGCCTTTAGATACATTTTATTTTGATAGTTATGTATGAATATTCCTTACTAGGGTGATCGGAGTGACCTGGTAGAGTTTGCGTCCTTTTTTTAATAAAGTTAAGGATAGGATTCAAAAGTAAGAAGAGTTATGGCAGTGGGGTATTGCGTTCCATATATTGGGTATGCGTATAAAAAATGAGATATTTTTAACATTCTCTATACAAAAAACTGGGTGGATAACCCTTCAGTGTAATCACAAAAAATAGGGGACCGCAGCTCATAAAGGTGCCAAATTGATCCCATTGCTGGTTCCACAATTGGCTTCATTTTTCACAAGGCTATCAGCTTCATTGTTTACCCTGCGCCACGTATACTGAAAGATGTGTCTAGGCATGCGTAAATAAAAAATGTGGGAAAAGATATGCTATAGTTGCCATCAGCAGGTATATGCACTTGACACCCTAGAGATGATGCTTTAAGAGTTGCCCTCAACTATTAAGTGGGTAGATATTCGGTGTTAAATCTTTTGATGCCCTCAATAAGGGCTTTGACCTCGGTTTTTCGAGAGTCAGTGTGGCCAATAAACCCAAATAAGAGAGTAGATGCTGCCTACGTGTAAATAGGCTACCGTAGCCTGCCGGACCTGGGTTGCCAAGAGAGCAACTGTCAAAGTTGAGCTTGAGGTGCCCATAGTGAAGATCTATGGATTTTCGTGGGCCTTATTTCTATCAAGGATGCCATTTGTGAAGGAAATCCGTGTGACATGGTGTTTGAAAGTTTTGATGTTCTTTGCCCAAAAACTAACCAAGGCTTTGTTGAGATCCTTTAGGGTATTGGCTGTATTCTCCTTTCCTTCAGAGGTTTTAGAGTTTTTTCTGATCCAAATCACCATTAGTTGCAGCAACTCCTGCTCGCCAAAGGAATAAGGCGGCAGCCCTCCACGAGGGGGGGGGGAGGAATGTGTACACTTGGCCACGTGCAAGAAGCTAACTCTCAATGTACAAAGAGGTGTTCACTGTTCTCCTCTGCTGGTCTGCACATGACTCATCTGTTAGGAATAGGAATATCCCTTTTTATAACTGGTCAACCCCAAGGGTCCTCTTGGATATGGCAATTCAGCAAAAGACATGGATTTGGGGGGGATGGAGGTAATCCAAGCTTTGTTGGATAAAGAAGGTGGTGAGTGGGCGCGGGTAGGTGGTTGAAGGAGATTGTGATGGAAATATGAGACCGTAAATTTCGATGAAGGAGAAGGCTTTCATATGATATAAGCCTCACCTGCTACAGGGAGGTAGATTGATTGTAGCAAGGCTGATAGTGTCGTGAAATCCGTAATTGCATGCTCTGGCAGGGCCGTTCTGAAATTTTGGCTCCATACTCTTGATGCCCTAAATGCTCAAGTAGATCAGCCACCATGGCTTCCCGATCCATGGTCACAAGGAAGAGGTTGTGGAAGTGGACCTAAAGAGTAGAGTTGCCGATCCATAAGTCAATCCAAAACTTTACTCTGACGGATCTCACCCTGAATTGAATATTGACTGAAAGTGCTTGAAGGTGGCAACTAAGGAAAGCCACTCCCCATAGGAACATCCATTGGAAGTGCTGCTTGGCAACCAAGACTAAGCTTCATAATGGTGTTTTGGTCAAACAACTTCCTGCAATAGGTGGTTCTCTTGAACTGCGAAGCACCTCCACCATTTTTTTTATTAAGTATGTTGACTTTGTATTAAGAGAAGTATGTGTACATATATGCAAAAAATGGATACCCACATGTTGGGAGCTCTATACTAAAAACCACCTAGCCAGTGGTGGGCAAAAAGCCATACAAGCACAGTGGTCAAAAAACACCCCAGAAACAGAGGGCTTCTTAAAGGGCCGGTGGCAACAGACTTAGACAGCCGCCATAGCTGCACCTTCTTTAGCAAGAGCGTCTGCCGAGTGGTTGGCCGTGCGCCAAATATGCACCCAATAAACCTGTGTAAACCTGCAAATGTTGGAGATATCACCAAAAGCTGAAGCGAGACGCGAGGGTGGGGTGGCCTCACCCGAAGTCCTGGAATTACATTGGAGGAGTCTCCCTCCACCACTAGGGAGGATCCCCAAAACGGATTAAAGTGTCTGAGGCCTTCTAATAAGCGCCACCACCATTATCCAAAAAGAGCCATGTTGCATTTTTTTAGGCTTGGGATATCAAGGTCCCCCTACTTCTTGGGAAGGCAAACCTTGTCCCAAGGCTATAAGTTAAAACTTGTGGTTGTCTTCCATACCCTACTAAAAAAAGTTACTCATAAGTCTCTTAAGACGAACTATGACAAGGTAATTTGGAAGAGGGGCCTTTGGTAAACAGGGACATTGGAGAGGGTGGCCTTGACTAGTGTTAGGCCCCTTGCCATTGAGAGAAATCTGCCTTTCCATGCTGCTGGTTTGCATTGAAAATTTTCAACAGTGGGATTCCATAATTGTTTTGTCAGCTTACCAATACAGAGAGCTAAACCTAGGTATTTGGTGGGCAGACAATCAACCCTGCAGCCCAAATACCGGGCACGAACTTAAACAGTCTGGGGGTTAGTTGCCACTCCCATGATTTGTCATTTCGTGATATCGATCTTAATTCTGCAGCAACCTCCAGGCATCTTAGGAAAAGCCACATGGTATCTATTTTTTGTTGGGTTGCATTACAAAATATGAGGGTATCACCGGCATATTGGAGGCATGAGATCATTGGCCTTGGTTGCCTACCCTAAAGCCTTCCAAAAGGCCCTATTGGTAGAGCATTTCAATAGATCAACTAAAGACCTCGATAGAAAAGAGGATCGGGTGGAGCCTTTCAATAGCTCTAGTTTGCTGGTAGAGTTTGTGTCTTGAGACTCCATTACACTCTATGTTAACCGATATAGTAACTTACAAGGGTTTGGTGGTCTTGATGCAATGAAATGTGCACAATCTATAATGTTTCATGCTTTTAATGCTCCTTTTGAAGTTTGAGAGTGGATGTCAAGCATTGCCTGGATCTTGACAAATGGGGTCCATGTCTGACTGATGTTGTGCCCCATCATTTGGGTATTGGAATATTTTCTTGATAGCTGGTAACATGTATGTGACTGACTGCAGAATTGTCATTGCCTAATAGAGATTTTAGTGGTTATTCAATTTATAGGTGAGGGTCATGAAGGCCTCTATGAGATCCTAACCAACTTTGTGGCGTCACTTAACTCAATAGCTTTGGTTAGCACTTCAAGTTTTTGCAATCTTTACCTTTAAGGAAATGCTCAGAGCTCAACCTATTCTAAAGTTGATCACTAGTAGATGGGTGATCCTTTTATCTATGCTTTATTCTTCGATTGGATAGCAGTTTCAAAGTCATTGGACTTGCTAACTTCTATAAAAAAAGAAGATAATATAGTGCAGTTTGTTTCTTTCAAGACATTTTCAATCTCAAGCATGATCTATTGTGAGTTTGTGGCATCTCTGATACCAGCTCCAATTTACCATTCCTACTTGTAATAGGGGCCATGACTTTGGTTATGCTCATAGACTTGATAGTTGGAATGGTATTTGGTTCTTCTCTAAGATTTAATGGTTTTCCTCTCTTTCTTTCTCTCTGATAAAATTTCATGGCTTGACTCCCATTCACGCTTTTAGGGATATGATACTTGTTACTGTCTACAAGATAACTAAAAGATCATATCTTATTGTTGATTTTCTGTTATTAACATGGCTTGGCCCATCCTACACTAGAAAAGTTAAATATAGTAGTTATTGTGAGGAGATGGATGAAACCAACATACTTTTTTTGTGAAGTTATAATCTTGTTGGGTTTTTGTTATATGAGGTATTTCATGAACATATTGAGCATCCCATCGAGTGACATAGTACATGGTCAGTGTTTAAAAACACGGAACCAGGCATGGGGCACGTCCAAATGGTTTGCTAAGTCCTGAGTTTGATCAGTCTATACTCTGAGGAGAGACTGGTTTTCTTAAATACCCCGATAGACTGGTCAAGATTATGTTAGACTCAACCAGACTCGGTCAATACTTGGGTCAACTAAGTCAGGTCATCTGGAACTCGCTCCCTACTGTTTTTGAGTGACTTGAACAACCTGAGTTGGACTCACTGAGTTTTTAAATACTTCTGGTCAGAATGAAGTGCTATGAAATGACCTAACATGTCACTTGTAGGAGTCTTGTTTTTTCAATTTCTCACAAGACAATTTAGGCTTTCTTGCTTTATGGGCTGTTTGGATCCCTGAGTTTGCAAACTCGGGTTTTGCATACTCAAGACATATCTCAATCCAGAAAATTGTTTGGCTACTTTTTTATTGCTAAAATCAGATTATTACTAAGCAAAAAGTACTTCTTAAAGCAACAAAAGTTAAGGGATTGTATACCATGAGACCATTTACCTTTGATACATGGAGGTTACAATTACTTACAACCATCTGATGTGAAATTTGATAGCTTGGATGTTTCACAAAGTTCAAGAAAATTTCTTTTGAAGTTTGAGCTTGGTCAATGGAATAATTGCAGCCACCCAATTTCGCATCCAATGGTCAAGATTAATGTGACCACCTTGTACCAAAGGTAAATGTTCTCATTCTATACTTTACCAAAAGTTAAAACCTGTCTTATGCATAAAATGATTATACATAAGCAATCTTTTATTCACTTGGGGTGTTAGAAACACAAAGACCGACGCATGTACGCACACACACATCTATAATGCTAGAAGAATATAAACTTCATATTAGTATCGTATAATAATATTTGTAATAAAATATTGCTAAAACAAAATGCCATTAGCATTATAATAAGTCTTAAATATAATGTGCAATATTAATGTAATACAATATAATAAATAATGATAGCATATTATTAATATTAATATTAGCATTAACATTGTTGTTATTTTCAGAAATATACACTCAAAAGTAAATTAGAAGTATTATGAATATTAGATATCATGATATATAATATTATAAGAATAATATATTAATATCACTATCTTATAATGATATAAGTAATGCAACATTATTAAAACAATTAATATGATAGTATGAAAAACAAAATATGATTAATACCATATTACTATTAGAATAAGTCTCAGTAACTTATATTAGTTGCAGAAATTATTGTTATTAGTATTATGATATTATAATAATTTTGCTATTGTAATATTGTAACAAGAAAATGTTAAAATAATGTTCTTATAATAATAAATAATAGTATCTTATATTAATTATAAATATTATGAAAATGTATAAGTTTAAGTAATAAACAAGTGACACCAAAAAGGGGATTGGCATAACTTGAGTTCCATTCAAAAGCTATCACCAAACAACTCTTTCCTAATAACCAGGTTTGGCAAAACCAAGGTTTAGCATAATCAAGTTGTAATTCCAAACCTAGGTTTGCATATTCTAAGGGTCCAAACAACCCATTAGGTGAGAAAAGCAAACCCACCAACACCAAAGTAATGATGAAAGAGACAATAAAGAAAAGGAACAAGCTTTTTTTGATTATGGATAATTCACTACTCATGTTAAAATTGTGTATTTTTATTTGAGATATACAATTCCGCACCTTGTGAAAATGATATTCAAGGTTTTCACCTTCAATCAATTTATTCTGAAGTCACATAAAGGCGATCTTTTAAATGTGATGTGAGAATGTCTCACTTGACACGGTTAACATCTTCAAAAAAAAAAATGTCTCACTTGACTCAGTTTTTCTAGATTGATGGTTAAGACGCCACTCAGAGTTTAATGAACTATGATGTATCATGTATGAAGCATGAAAACAATGTTGCCGGATGTGATAACGTGTGGGAATTTCTATTGCTCTTATGTGAGTGTGGTGAACTGCATGAGTTAAATAGATCTTAGGAAGCATAGTAAACATTTTGACAAGGATCTTGTGAGTATTGACAAAAACTATATCAAAAGTTTTCCTTAGCTGCATCCACATCTGTAACGGGAGATAGCTCCCACATTTCTATACTTGGACTGATTGTTTAACAAAGACCTCTACATGCGAACTGGTGTATCATAGATATTTGTTTATAGAAGTTTGATTTGCACTGGTGTTTGCATTTTTGGGGTCGATCTTATACTTCATGTTTTTGTAGGAATTAGTTACTCTCAGTTCTCATCCATGGATAGAGTCCCCAACTATTTCCAATGCTGGGAAACATCTCACAGCTGTGGAGTTTCACTCCATTCTCCAGATTGCAGGTGGCTGATTTAAATCTTTCTTATGAGGATTCCTTATTTTTCCTATTTGAATGTTTGCGGCTCTTAATATTCGTTTGGGAAATTTGAAATATATATGAGTTGCTTATGATGACTTTGTCTTGATTGCCCTTAGGGGGGAACTACAAGAAAGATGGAACCTTCCAGGGATCAGACCTGATTTCGTTACGTGAATGTGGAGTGGGCCCTAGGGATTCTAATCTTTATGACAAATTTATTCTATTGGATGCAAGAAATGTATATGAGACAAGAATTGGGAAGTTCCAAGCCCCAAATATTGAGACCTTGGAGCCAAAAATTAGGCAGTATAGTGATCTACCAACTTGGATAGACAATATTTCTGAGCAGCTGCATGGTAAATGCATTCTCATGTAAGTATTGGCATTTCTGTTTGTAATTGTGTTGAATATGTAATTGTTTCCATGTGATGTCCACTACTGATGAAATGAAGCTTTAATAAAGATAGATGACTTTATCATGATTTTACTTAGTATTCAGGAACCATTGTGCACTTATAACTTGTAAAGATACCTTATCAAGCAAATGAACTGTGGGACTATGTGAATTGGTTGATAGGCATTTGCTATGTTGGAATACCGGTGCACTTTCTGTTATCAATAGTTTAACAATGTAACATCGTCGGTTCGAACCTTCCCATTTCTTGTTGGTCTACTTGTTTCTTTCCTCTTGGAAAATCAGTCAATATGCGTAGCCTTTCATTTTATTTATATCTGCCAGTGGGGATGTTTATCTATTCTACAGATAATAAGCCACAATTGAAAAGGTGAACACATGACATTAAACTAGATGGGAAGCCTAATTGAAGAAGGAAAGTAGGGCAGGTAATATATAGAGAGAGATCTAGTCTAGTGTAGAACCCTCTTAAAAATTTATGCTTGTGTAATCTCTCTCTCTCTCTCTCTCTCTCTCTCTCCAAAACCTGACCTTTTAGGAGGCCTCTTAAAATTTCTGGATGGGTAACCTCCTCCTTTTCTCTCGATGTATGTAATATCCTCTCTCTCTAATCCAAAATAGTAACCTAACATATCAAGAAACTTCCTTAAATTTCTTCATGGGTGATCTTTCCCCTCTCTTTCCTCAGGATTAGGATTTTGCACCTCCTTTTTTATTGATTATTTTTGAGAAATGTTTTCTCTGCATCCCAAGCGTACCAGTTCACCATAGTTGAAGCAACCAACCAAAGCCAAACTTCTTTCATTCCGTAGTTGAAGCGACTAAAACCGAAACTTCTTTGGGCCATACTTGAAGCAGTTGCTTTTGCCTCGCTGTAATTGAAGAACCTACTATTTAAACTTCTTGACTTGGCCTTGGTTGAAACTACTTTTTGCCATGGTTGAAACTACTTTTTCTCGGTGGATATTCCTGGGTGCCAACCGACTGGGATCCATCAGGGCCAGAACTGGCCTGAGCCCACCCCATTTTTTTTCCGGCTAGCCTGGGCCTGAAAATATGAACAAGTTGTGGCCTAGGGCAGCCCCAATTATGTCATTGAGGCCTGAATTTGGTGCGACTTGGATATGAATTGGGCTAAGCCATGCTCAAGGTTGTGTATATAACATGTATATAAACCAGTGTTCTAAATGATTGAAAACGACTGCGCGACCATGGAACGCTGGTCCTTGGTGATCTGAGTGACTCGGGCGTGTCTGAGTTGACTCGAACAAGTTTGTGCCAAGCTGGCTACAGAGCAAAAAACCCCCAAAAAAAATTGAGGAAAAAACCCAAAAATTGGGTAATCTTAGGAAAAACAATAGAGATAAATAACATGAAATGTATATGAAAGATGAGAAAAACATTTTAAAAAAATATAACAAATAGAAAAGTGGTGAATGATAAAAGCATAAAAAGTATATACAAAATTAAATATAAATCAATTATTATTGATTGAGTCAAAGATGGAATCAATTATGAATCGAAGTTTATGATTAATTATAACGCAATTATATCTGTCCCCTAAGTTGGAGGTTGTTCTGAGATCGACTCTTGGGTGAGTCTAAGTTAGACTTGCTTGAGTCAGCAAACATTGACATAAGCACTTTATATAAATACAGAGTGTATATATGCATGCTTTATGTACACTATTTGTATATCTATCAATGTTTAAAACTCGCCGATCCGGATCGGGAGATTCCGATTGAGAATCGTTCCTAATCGGTATAGTTGCCATATGGTATTGAGAGCTGGCCTTCTTGCTAGGATCATCAGATCCATCTGACAGAATCAGGCGATCCAGCTGACGGAATCGGTGGATGAACCAAAGTTGGATAGATCCACCAATAATTCATATAGGCAACTATTTTTCCACTTCTTACAACTTTTCAGTTGCAAAATTCGGACGATTGGATCAACTCCCAAAATTTAGGTCTTCAATGGGGTTGCCTTGTCGGAGTCTTAACGGTGGATCAACTCCAAAGATGAGGCATGCAAATCCCCAATCGCTGTGCAATGTGTCTGATGGAGGCGGAACAAATTCACATTTGTTCATTCACTGCAGTATTGCAAGTCAACTGTGGGAAGACCTGCTTCAATTATTCGGTTGGTCTCGGGTGACTCCCGAATCAGTTCCGTAGCTCTTTCACCAGATGCATTTCTTACCTTGGCCCAAATTAGGCACTATGCTTTGAATGGCTGCTGTGGCAGCAACCTTATGGACAATTTGGAGAGAATGCAACCACATAATCTTCTAGGGATAGAAGTCTCATCGACAGACCTTAAAGGAGACCATCAAATCCATGGTGATATTTTGGGCCACCAACCACCCAATTCAAGCTCCTCTCTGTATTTGACCTTCATCATAATTGGACTACCATCCTTCACCATAGGCCCATGTACCCCTGCTCTTCCCTCTAGAGACCACTAGAAATTGGCCAAACCAAACTCAATTTCGATGGTTACTCTCTTTGCAACCCTTGTCCGGCGGGTATCAGGGGCATCTTCAGGAACCACGAAGGAGCCTGCCTTCTCTCATTTGCCTCTTCCATCGGCCATGCGGATTCCACCACAGCGGAAGCCCATGCGCTCTTGGAAGGCCTCAAAAACTTCAATCCCACTTGGAGCACAATTTTGGTTGTTGAGGGTGACTTAAGAAATGTTATCTCCTGGGCCTCATGAGAGGCTACTCCTCCCTAGAGACTTATGACCGTGTTTGATTAGATTTTAGACATTTGCAGGCATACACAGGTCTTATGGAAGCGTACTTGGAGAGAGGCCAACCAAGCGGTTGACACACTGGCTAAGGAGGGTGCATCCCAAGCGATGTCTTAGAGCATCTACTGAAGATTTTTGCATCACCATCCATGTTTTGTATTACCGAGTTCCTGCTTGTATAGCAGTTTTTGTATGTGCCACATCCTCGGTGGTTGTATAGCGCTTCCATGCTTTGGATAGCAATTTTTTGTAATATGTATAATCTTTTACTTAATACAATGTTAACAGTTTCAAAAATAAATTTAGACGATCAAATCAATAATTTGGCTGAATTATTTATCAAATCATCCATATAATGCAAGTAAAATGCATTCTATCGATCAAGCCCAACTTTTTGATATCGATATGGCTGAAATCAATACGAAATCTCCATTTTTGTGCAGTTTTTGCAAAACCCACACAATCTTTGTTTCTCCCCCAGTTTTGAACTAAATTTCTTGAAGTTTGGTTCTATAGCAAGCTCTTTCAACCATCTACAGCATCAAATCGTCAATGAGCGATGAGCGATTAAACCCACATAAAAATTTCAGTTTTTGGGGTTCCTATTTCTTAATTTGAGGAGTCACAGTTTTTGATTTTGAATCTTCAAATTTTGGTGGGGCTACTTTAGGAATCATCTATAAAAGAAATTTATATTGTCATTTTGTATTTTTTTTGTTTTGATTTATTTTTTCCCTGATTGAGGGTTTTTGTGGGAGGTTTTGGGCAAAATCCGGCAAATTGATCATTTTTATTTTTTATTTTTTTCAACTACATCTGTTCACATTGGGTTCAAACTAATCCGCATTCAGCATTCTTCAATATTACTGATTCAATTTAAGGTCTAAAACCCTAGTATTGTGTAGATCGAGCCCCACAAAATTTGGGTATTTTTGCTTGCTTTAGGGTTACTGAAATTTCGGATAAAAAAAAGTTTTGACAAGTTCTACAATTGCATTTGGGGTTTTGTTTGATTTCATGCTGGGAAGGATGGATACCACTCATTAGTTTTTTTTTTTATAACTCTATCTATTTTCATTGCTGGATTTTAGGTTGTTTGGAAAATAGCTCCCCTTTTTAAGAAAATTTTATATATTTTGATGTTATATTGTGAATTTCTTTTAAGAATTTTTAGAAACAAAGTTTGACCTTTTTTTGACTAAAGTTATGTCGAGGCCACTTATTAGGCCATCATGAAGAGGTCTGCGTCTCCCTCCGCTCCTTGACTAGAACAAGATCTATAACCTTTACGCCAAACCCTTACCTTCTCAACCACTGCTTTCACCTTCTCAACCACTGCTTCCACCAGCTCGGGGACCCAAGCTGACCCTCCAGAAGGCTCAGGTCGCACAAAAGGCTTCGTTCGCACAGGTTGTAGCCTCAGCCCTGCCCTATCCTCCCCCAGCTCCCTGTGCCTCACCACCCCTCTCTGGTGTTATACCTGCAACCTCGGGGACCTCTTCTCTGTTTCTCCTCTTCATCAAATCCAAACTTCTTTCTTCCCTGGTGGGAAGCTTTCTACCAAGACGGGACGACGTCAGGTGGTTAGAGAAATGGGCTCAACGGCTTTGGGCGGAGCTCAATCTCGCCTGCCGCCGCATCTCTAGCGGCGAAATACTTTTCCCTTCGCAAAAAAGTGCCCATCGAGCTCTACAAGAGTACCCCCCCCACGCATTCAAAGGGGATCAAAGAAGTGGTTTGGCATCAGGTCAAAGTCCTAAGAATTCCAAGAAGAACATTGGAAAGGTTTTGGGGCATCAGAGCTGAATTATTACTGAGATTGCTGTAAAGAATGGTGCCAAGGACAGTGAGTTACACACTTGGTGATGAAGAGGTTGTTGGAGCAGCTAGTTAAACATATTGTAGAGATTTCCTCAAGGAATATCCTTTGACGCAAGGCTTGTGCCCTCTGAAATTCCAAGAAGAGAATTTAAAGGGCGGTAGGATTAGCTGAGTCAAAATGTTAACAAAGAATTACTGAGGGTCTACAAATTTTACTTTAGGAAGCTAGGATTGTTCATATTTTTATTTCCCTTGTGTTAAGCTTCAGTATATTGTGTATTGGATGGAATTCATTGCTTAGTTTGAATCCTCAAATGATTATAATCTGGGCTAAAACGTGTCTGCATAATCGTCATCGAGGTCCATCACTATTTTCTAATTGGTCAATGGTCATCAATCAATAAAAGCGAAATGGAAAAATACTCCCACACATTATCTTTTATGGATAAGGTTGGGCATAAGCATTTGTTCGAACTTCCCAATTTTATTGCGTATTGTCGTTATTGGGATTATAACCTAGAACCTATTTGCTGTTTAGAAAAAAAAACGTGGAAACTATTTGCTCAATGTTGCTGTATAATGCTTCATTAAGAACCCATCTGCTTTTCTCTTTTTCTTTTTCCTAGTTGGATGATCGTGGTTTTTTTGGTAATCTTTAGACATCATACGTAGCAAGCGCTATCTAACTTGTGTGACTTCATCTACAATTGCAGGTACTGCACTGGTGGAATAAGATGTGAAATGGCGTCTGCTTATATTAGGATGAAAGGTTCTGCTTTTGAGAACGTTTACCAGGTAGGGAGTATCTTTTTGCTTAACGATAATCACATGAAAAGAAAAAAATTATGAGGTTGGAGGGTGCTATTTACAACCTAAGTATGGTGGGAAGTTATCCTAAAGGCTTCCATGGGATCCTTAGGATTTTCCTTTATTTGCTTGACAATTTACCAATGAACCTATGATTACAACAAATATTTATTGCAGAATTATCTCCAAATGGACCAATTTGTCAACGATCTCCCACACTCACGTCCAGGCCAGCTATTGACAGTTAGGGACCGTCTTAGCTAATGCATGAGAGCATTTTAGATCCCATTTAGATTTAGTTGAAGGATTCAATTGATGAATTGTTGATGCAGCCCATAATATTATTCTTGAGTATCTAGATGAGAAAAACAAGGTTAAAATTTACAAGGTGAACCGCAGAAGGGCAAAATAGTTATTGAATTTATATCTTTTATTTATTTCTTGAGTCATTTTATTTACTAGCGTCATGAATAGTAATTTCTAGATTGAGCCTATGATAGAGTACCTTGAGATTTGATTTGGTGGGTGTTGGAAAAAGAAGGAGTCTCGAGATACTATATTGACTTGATGAGAGATATGTATGAGGGAGTGCTAACTAGTGTACGAACAACTAGTGGAGAGACGAGTGAGTTTTCAGTAACAATGGGTCTGCATTAGGGGTTCGCATTCAGGCCATACCTATTTATCTTAGTTATGAACGACTTAACTAGGCGCCTACAAGATGAGGTACCGTGGTGCATGTTTTCCCTGGACGACATAGTTTTGATTAATGAGACCCGAAATAACGTGAATACCAGTTAGAACTTTGAAGGGATGCTCTAGAATCTAAATGTTTTAAAGTTAGCCGGACTAAGACAAAGTATATAGAATGCAAGTAATAATAGGAGTAGATATGAGGAAGTAGTTAAGATTGATGGTCAATAAATACCAAAAAGAGCGCACTTTCGATATCTTGGATCGATAATCCAGGAAAATTGAGAGATTGAGGAAGATGTTGCACATAGAATTAGAGCTGGGTGGGCAAAATGGAGATGTGCAACCAGAGTTTTATGTGATTGCTGCATATCAATAAAGCTGAAGGGCAAGTTCTATAGGACAGTTGTGAGACCAGCTTTACTTTATGGGGTGGAATATTGGATAGTCAAGAAATAGAATAGTGTAGCTAAGATGATGATGTGAAGATGGATGAGTGATAGACAAGAAGGGATAGAATTCAAAATGAATACATTCGAGAGAATATAGGTGTGAGCGTGTAGCACCAATAGACGATAAGATGAGAGAAATTTGAGAAAGTAGACTTAGGTGGGCTGGCCATGTGCTACGTAGACCCAGTATAACACATATTAGGAGGTGTGAATTAGTTAAAGTGGAAGGCTCAAAAAGGGCAAGGGGTAGGCTTAGAAGGACATGATTATATGTCGTGAGAAAAGTTATGGGGATTTATGGCCTCATTGAGGGTATGTTTCTTAATAGAGCAGAATGGTGGACCGAGATTCGTGTAACCGACCCCAATTGGTTGGGAAAAAGGCTTTGACGATAATGCTGAAGTAGTAATTTCTAGAATTTTTGTCTTTCTTTTTACTTAAAGTCTTTTCTAATGAATGATCATGATTAGATTAGATGGATGGCCACAATGTTTCAAAACGCGGACTGCCCAATGCTTAGGCGGTCCAGAAGGCCTGGGTGCATCACCCAGGCCAAGGTGGCCATACTAAGTGGTGGTCTCGGGGAAGCCGCCTAAGCGGTATTGCACTCGCCGAGGTGGGCACCCATCGCCCAGCCCTGGGCGGCTGCCCAGGGCTTGCGCCCTGCTTAGGGCGGAAATGACTTTTTTTTAGGTTTTATTGAGCTTTTTTGAAAAATAAAAGCTTTTAAGGGTGGGTTTTAAGTTCATTTGAAACCTAAACCCACAAGAATCCATTTGAGAGATAGAGAAACCTCAAAAAAACTAGATTTTGTAATTTTCATTGGATCAAAGTGTTTCTCAAAGTTATGGGAAATAGATCCAAACATCACCTAGGTATATTAGATTTAGTTTTGGAGTTTTTTAATCCTTTTAGAGGGTGTTTTTGAATATTTTAGCATAAAAAAACTTATTAGAGGTGGAAGTTTGGAGTTCGAGCAATTAAAGTAAGTCCAAAACTTTATTTTTAGATTGCTTGTTTTATTTTGAGATGTCTTCTTCAGGATCTAGTCGAAGTGGTGATCCGGGATGGAAATATGGATATAACTTGAATCCGAATGACAAAAATTGCATAAGATGCAATTATTGTGAAAAAGATAGAAAATTGGGCATAAACCAGTTTAAGAAACATCTTGTCGGTATTAAGGGGGATGTTGCCCCTTATAAAAATATTCCTGAAGCTATCAGAGACGAGATTCAACGATATATGAGTTTTGTAAAACAAATATAGGAATAAAATCATTGTCATTTGAATAGGTCTATTTCTGGTTCTATTAGAAGAAGCGATCCGGGTTGGAAGTATGGTCATAACCCGAAACCAAACAACAAAATTTTTATAAGGTGTAATTTTTGTGAAAAAGATACCAAAGGGGGTATTAACCGATTCAAAACATACCTTCTTGGTATTAAAGAAAATGTTGCTTCTTGTAAAAAAGTTCCTGAAGCTATTCGGGATGAGATTAAACAATTTTTGAATTTAGAAGAACCAAAAAAAGATGAAAATTAGCCTTGTTCTATGGAAATATTTTCTCCAAGTTCTTCTAGAAGTGATGATCCGGGTTGGAAGTATGGTTATAACCTAAAGCCGAATGACAAAAATCATATTAAATGTAATTATTGTGGAAACGATACTAATAGGGCTATTTACTTGTTCAAAAACACCTTGTCGGTATTAAAGTGGTTGTTGCCCCGTGTAAAAATGTTCTTGAGCCTACCAAGGAAGAGATTATACAATGTTTGAGTTCAGAGAAGCACAAAAAGATAGAAAAGGTAGAGCAGCCAGGACTGTTAGGGCCTCATCTGCACATAGTAAGAGGGAGGTAGAAAGCGAGAAGGAAGAAGAGGCAGATTAGAAGAAATAGATGAGGACGAGCGTTATGTTGAAGAGCGAGATGACTTTGATGATGAAGGCTTCAAATCTGTTGCATATGATGAGGCTTACCCTACTCCTTCTGATGATGATGATGATGATGACTGAAGAATGAAGAGTTGAAAGGTGCTTGAGTGCTTGACTCTTAGTGTTGACTGTTGAGTGTTGACTATTGTGTGACTTTGTGTCCTAAACTGTATATTTTCTTAATTTCTGTATTTTTTTATTCTTATTTTTAGTTTCTATTATTTTACTATTGTGTGTATTAGACTATCAGTGTATGGTTTTACTGTTTTGCATTGTATGAAGATATGGATTATGGTCTTATGAATTATCAGAATTCTCTTCTTAACTTCTCCTCAATTCCTCATTCATGGAAATATTAATTATGGATTATGGATAGAATATCAAAATTCCAATATTTGTGGTTAGAATATCAAAATTCTCCTCATTTGTATCAAAATTCTATATTTTTTATTTCAACTGGGGCGCCCAAGTTCTGGGTGCCCACCTAGGCATTGGGCGGCCTGGACTGCCACGGCCGCCTAGGTGCCACCTAGTGCTTTTTGAAACATTAGATGACTATGATTAAGTCTTGTTTAGGGTTTTCTTATATAAGGGATGTACCTAAGTATAATAAAGTATCTTGTTTTGGACTTTTATTCAAAAGCCTAGAGCTGCTAGTACTCCTTTTATCTCTAATTTTTGCATCTCTCTAAGTTTGGATCTGCCCTATCTTCTTCTTTGCTAAACCCTGGCTCCAAACTGCTATGTCTACGCCAATTGTTGACCACTTTGCCTAGCGGCAAGCCCTAAGATTGAAGCCCCTTAATCAATATCCATCCATGAATCACGAAGGCCTTGCACCTTCAGTCTTTATCTGACCATTGTTCAACGCATAACATCCATGTTAATTTAAGGAAAATGTGTTTTTCTTATTGTTTTCCCATAGATTCCCATTTATTTATTTATCTAGTCCATACAATCCAATTATCCATTGGCTGATAGTGGCCAATTCTTTTCCCTCTTTGGCTAAAACACTTTTAAGAAAATTCTGAAGATTGAATTATGACCAATTCATGTGAAATAAGCTTAAAATAATTCCCTCGATATCGAAGTGTAGTGGCAGGGCCACCACGGAGAAACATGTGGTTTGTCCCTTCCCAGTTCCTTGTGAGGGCCATATTTATGTCTACCAATAGTTGGCTTGTTATTTATACATACTGGTATCAATAATTATGTTTGTACTTGGGGAGTGTTTTTCTGTAGTTTTTATGGTGGGTGAGGGCCGTAGTGATGTGGTGTAGAAGCAAAACACGGCTGTGATGTTCTGGTAAGTTGCAAAACACTCTCCAAACAAGTGCTTTGCTGGCAAAATCAACCTTTTTTTGAAATGTCAAACAATTGATATTAGTGATATAGATATTTTTTAGGTACTTTGTTGAACATTTGGTGAGAATTGTCGTTTCAATTGATTCAGTGGTTTTCTTTGCAGCTTTATGGTGGTATTCAAAGGTATCTGGAGCAGTATCCAGATGGTGGATTTTTCCATGGAAAAAACTTTGTTTTTGATCCCAGGTGTTCTTCCAAGATTCCGTTTACATTATAATTGCTTATGAATACTATGTGGTTTGGTTTGGAATGTGGAATTTGACTTTTATGATTATATGTGCTTTGTAGAATATCAGTTGGAAGTTCGGATAAAAAGATTGTTGGTTCCTGCTTACTTTGCGGTGTCCCGTTTGATGATTACTCATCACGTTGCCGATGCCATCATTGTCGAATGCTGGTCTTGGTTTGCAATATTTGTCAGGTTTGAAACATGGATTCCTTCCATTATATTTACACAGTTGAACTCATGTTCATTGATCAAATTGTTGATTAGGAAATTATAATCAAATAGACTGTGGAAACCAGTGTCCATAGGGGTCATGATCATCCAGCAAAATGATGAACAGGGATGGTGAGAGTTTAGCCCCTGCCATTCGGGTCATGTTCTTTTGTGGTGGGTTCCACTCTCTCCATCACCATGCCTCATTTTGATGGACGATCATAACCCCAATGGATTATGGTTTTCTGTAGGCACATTGGAGTATAGTATATTCACTGATTTCTTTATTAATTCTTAGCAATTGTTTGCTTAGTCGTAATCAGTGATGATCCCCCAAGCTTGGTATGGATCCATGTTAAGCCTTTCTACAATTCTATTGGAAATCATGCAAGCAGCCAAACTAACACATTTAGGGCAGTTTACATGGAGATCTATACCGGTTTTAGTTTGTAGTATGTGTATCGGTGTCTAGTACTTCATCCCAGAGCCTGGTGTGATGCAACATTTTGTACAGCTATTAAACTTACTATCTACATAAATCATATAAGAACTTCAAAAAATATAAAAGGAAATTTAAAATTTCAACTTAAAAATATAAATTTATTTTATGAAAGACATGAAAATGTCTGCATTTCTATTCATTTATTTTTCAAAATTGTGCTTTTTAGACCTTATTAATAATAGTATTTTGCATAATGTATGCCAAACATCTTTAATATATCAGTAGAACCTTTGATATTAAAGAAGTTGGCTGCAAGTTCAAATCCCACAAAGGGTGATTTACCAGTGTTCAAGAAGGGAGGTTTGGCTGCCTAGGGAGTGCCTAGATACCTCGGCTGCCTACACATAAATAGGTGTTTTAGGCCCTTGAAGATGATATTGGGGAGTTTTGTCGGTTACTAAAAACCCCCTGATTAAATGTATAGAACATTTATTTTCATTTAAAAACATTGTTTTACAATCATCTGTGTGTATTATTTTATTGTGTAGGTCAAACTTAGACATACATGATTGCGAAACTTGAATTGAAGACTGAAACCTAATAAAGTAAAACAAAAACCTACTCGAGTTTGTTGATATCCTTTCAGGATTGAGTTACTCAATCTTAATGAAATGTCAAAAAAACTCAATATAAAACCCACACTCAAATGAGAGAGAATATTGAGAAAAAGAAAATCACCATCGTCATCATTGGAACCTTCTTTCAACTATTTGGGGTCGTCTATACAAATCCCGGTATGCAGTTCTCTTCTATCAAGGGCCATTCCCTCAATGAGGCTATAATGTGCCATATCTTTTCTCTCTACTTTCAACCATGTCCTTTTGGGCCAATCCCTTGTTTTTTTTTAGCCTTTGACTTGAACCAACTCGCACCTCCTACTTGGTGCTGTACTGGGTTGGCATATCAACATCCTCATCATCTCAGCTACACTTATCTTATCGGTATGTTGTTTCTTGATCGCGCAACATTCTGCCCATAAAGCAAAGCTGGTCTCATAGCTGTCCTATAGAACTTGCCCTTCAACTTCATTGGTATGCGGCGATCGCATAAAACTCCAATTGCACATCTCCTCGCCCACCCGGGTCTAATTTTATGTGTGACATATTCCTCAATCTCGCAATTTTCTTAGATTATCAACCCCAGATATCGAAATTGTGCTCTTTTTGGCATTTCTTAGCCGTCAATCTTAACTACTTCCTTGTCTCTAGACTTTTTATTACTAAATTTGCATTCTATATGCTCTATAGTTCAGCTAATTTTAAAACCAATTGAGAAAAAGAAAATCAGAGCCTAATATTCATAAATATCACAGAATCCTAAACCAAGAAATGAAATACACAAAGCTCTCTAAACCCCAATGAACTGGGCTCAAATCAATGATCTTTGGTTGCCGAAAGACCTCTTTTGTAACTATATCAAGTTGCAAAAAGTTTCACATTAAATACTTTTTATTTCTTGCGAAATTGGACAGTTTGAAAAAAAAAATTAATCATCATAAAAAGCTTAAAATCTTACTTTTGAGATTGTTTTTCATGGAGAATATGTGCACAAAAGTTTTGGGTGGCTAAAATGATTCCCCAAATCCTTTCCCTCCCTTTTTGGGGGAGGAAATTGTCGATTTTTGCCCTTGGATGAGAGTCCTCTACCAAGTGTATCATCATGCCACCTTGGTGGCCCTAGGGCCCTAAGTACATTTTCGAATGGGACCCTGCCTAGGCCGCATTTGGTTCGGATTGCCCCCTATGCCGGCGGCCAGGCAGGCAATTTTTCATTCATTGTGACTTACGTTTTACAAATACTAAAACCCATGTATGTTTCAAATTGGCCCTTTTTTCGAGTCCTGTGTGTGATCATTTACTCTCATTACTAGGATAATAGCAATTGCATATAAAACGTATGGATGTTTTAAATGAGATTTTCTTTTTTTTAGACCTTTGTGGATTTACTGTTTTACTTGTGGGTTTACATGTATTGCACGTAGAAATTAAGTAGGCAATGACATAAATATTGTGGTATATTTGCCATAGTTAAGAGTACATGCAATGAAATAGTATTTTGATATGCGATAGGTCTTCACACAACTAATCACATCTTCTTGCAATGCGAGATTACTTAGATATGCAATGAGAATTAAAACAAATATCATATTCTCAATTTAAAAGTAGCCACACCTTAAAAATTTAGATAATCACACAATACTTAAAAATTTAAAAGGTTTGAATTAATTTTTTTATAAATTTTATTTATTTATAATTTTGAGCAATATTTGAACAAAATTATAATTTTAAAATTATTCAAAGAAACAGTCCAGTGGGTCAATTATAACCACACCGATAATATAAGAGGGAAGTGATCGTTGTAATTTTTGAGGATTTTTTTTATTGGTGACTTATCGTATGTTATAATCCATTCTTACTTGGTATCTGTAAATTTTAGAGGTAGAAATTTGGGTGGTTTTCAATAGTTTTCAAGTTGAGTAATATTTTTTCTTCAAAATCAATCTCTAGGGTACAAAGGGTGTCTTCGCCATTCGAATTCCATTGAAAAATTAAAGCAACCAATCTCCGCCATTGGAATTTCATCCAAAAATAAAATCTAAAAATAAGAACTATGGTAGTTTTAGGAATAAATTATCTCTAATTATAGATTTTCAATATTGAAAAATTAAGAAAAACTTAATGGCTTATTTTTAAAATTGAAATTACGAAATGAAGAATTAATTTATTTTTTAAAACCTAATATATTTCTTAAATTTAGATTTATACAAAGTAATAAAATATAATATTTATTTTAAATTTTTAATATCCTTAGATTAGGAAAAACCTTTATTTTTATAATGAATTTTTTTATTAAAGATAATATAATATTGGTAAAGAGATATTATTTTGTATTGTACACCTAGAATAACGTTCAATTTTTAAATTTAACAATTTATATGATCATAGTTATTAGGTTGATAATTACTGATTTACTTATAGTAGTCTCATAATTGGTAACAAACAATTATTGATAACACATGATTTTTCATTGATGATCATTTGTAAAGGAGTATTATTAGCATTACACACATAAGCAGTCTCATAATTGGTAACAAACAATCATTGATAACACGTGATTTTTAATTGATGATCATTGGTAAACGTGTATTATTAGCATTACACACATAAGCACCAATGAAATGAACGATGCAAATCAAGGAATTCAATCTTTACTATTTATGGCCAAATAATTATAAAAAATTTAAAGTATAACTATGAATTAAATAGACATGTAATATGTGATTGTAATTAAAATCGTTCAACAATCAAAATGTTTAACATTGGTGGGTGTAGATATTAACAAAAAACTGAAAGTGAAGGTCAGAGAAAAAATTGAAAATCCTAATTACAAAAAAATAATAAAGCAAAAATCCTACTTACAAAAAATAATTATGCAAAGAAAGTACCTACAAATGCAAAAAAAGAATAAAATTAAAAAAATAAGAACAAGAAAACATGATTTCTAATCATTTATTTGTGGTTATCCTTCCTTTTTTGATGTTCATGATATAGCATCCCTTAACAATTCAAAAATCTCCAAAATTGATTTGAAAATTTAATTTCAAAATTTTAAAAATAAAAAAATTGCATAAAAAAATATCTTCCTAACAATTTTATTTAACAAAAAAGAATGTCTCAACAATTTCAGATTTTGAAAATCTAAAAATTTGCTTGAAATTTATATTTTTTGGATTTTAAAATATAAAAAATGTAAAAAATAAAAATAAAAATGTCCGAAGAATAAGATTTAATAAAAAAGGTGTCCCAACAAGTTTTGATCTTGGAAATCCAAAATTTACTTGAAATTTGAAATTTCTGATTTTAAAAATCCAAAAATTCTATTTAGTGTCCCAACAATTTAGAAATCAATTTTGGATTTTGAAAATCCGAAGATTGCATTTTAGGCTTTTAGCATCCCTAAACATTTTTATATTTCAATTCAAAATTTACTTTTAAATTAAATTTTGAATTTTCATAGTCCGAAAATATCTTTTTTCTACCGGATCATGATGTTTGTTAAATTCGGATATTGAACATTCAAAAATCTTGTGAAGTAAATGATTAAAAAAAGAGGCCTTGACTACCCTTCAAGATTTAAAAATCCACAATTAAAATCAAGATCTTGAAGATTTGAGCAATTTTGAAATCGCAAAAAAAAATAGTAGTAATGTAATAACGATAAATTGTGGATAAATTTTACACAATGTTGAAGAAAACAAATATGAATATATTTTTCTCTTAATTTTGGCTATTTACATGGTAGTGACGAGAACTCTTATATGATAATATGCAAGAGAAATAAAAAATCTTACACGGTAGTGTCTTAGAAAGATCTTACACGTAGTCATCTTTGGTTGAGCGCAAGAGACGTTATCCATTTGAGAGAGAGATACACATGAAAGAGATATTATGAAAAAGAAAAGATATATATATATATATATATATATATATATAGTTATTTTTACATGGGGCGATCCCTTCCACGCAGTGCAATACTAGCCCTTATCTTTGGATGTGGCGCACCCCTTCCGAGTGACATAATACCATATGTCATTGCACTCATAATTGTCAAATTATCATATTATTTGATGCATTAAAACACCATCACTCCATTCCATCCCACGTAGTCGTGTTTTATATAGTAAAGATATACGATGAATGGGACAAGACATAGGAGAGGTGCATCTAGGAGAATTTTTAGGAATTGCACCTTTTCAAAATTTAAAATAGAAATTTGGAACTCAAAAGAGGAAAAGAGGATACTGGGAGATTTTAGGAGCAATATAAAAAAAAAAGTTAGGATAGAGATGGTAGGGGTGAGTTACATGGAGATGAGAGAGTTTTAAGGAGTTGCATCTTTTCAAACATCATTTTCTAATTGTTTTGACGCCTGTCAAGTAGATAACCTTTCTAAACCTTCCCCAAATAATGTAGTACTACTTGACAAGTGTCAAAAAAATTAGAAAAGGATGTTTGAAAAGCTGCAAGTCCTTAAAACTCTCTCATCTCCATGTCACTCACCCCTCCCATCTCCATCTAAATTGTTTTCTTTATATTGTTTTTAAAATCTCTCACTATCCTCTTTTTCTCTTTTGAGTTCCAAATTTCTTTTTTAAATTTTGAAAATTTGCAACTCCTAAAAATTCTCTTAGATGCACCTGTCTTGTGTCCCCATCTCATTCACCAAATTTCTTTACTATATAAAACACGACTACGTGGGATGGAATGGAGTGATGGTTTTTTTGTGTGTCAAATAACATGATAATTATGGGTTCCATGACTTATGGTATTGCGTCACTCGGAAGGGATGCGCCCCATCTAAAGATAGGGGTTAGTATTGCACCGCTTGGAAGGGGTCGCCCCATGTAAAGATAACTACATGTATATATCTCTTTTATGTGTCTCTCTCTAACATGTATATATCTCTTTTATGTGTCTCTCTCAAGCAAACGGACACTACCACAACTATGTAAGATTTCACACACTACTGTGTAAAATTTCTAATTTCTCTCACATATTATCATATAAGATTTCTCTCTCACAACCATGTAAATAGCCCAAATTAAGAGAAAAATTCATTCATATTTGTTTTATTCAACATTATGTAAAATTTATTCACAATTTATCGTTATTACATTTATATTGAGTTTTTTTTGGTGGTTTCAAAATTGTCCGGATCTTCAAAATCCTAGTTTTATTTGTGGATTTTCAAATCTTGAAGGGTAGTCGAGTCCTTTTTTTTTTAATCTTTTACTTTACAAGATTTTTGGATTTTCAATATCCAAATTTAACAAAAATCATGATCCGGTGGGAAAATGACATTTTTGGACTATGAAAATTCAAATTTTAATTTAAAAGTAAATTTTGGATTGAAATCTGAATATGTTTAGGAATGCTAAAAGCCTAAAATGCAATCTTTGGATTTTGAAAATCCAAAATTGATTTCTAAATTGTTGGACACTAAAAAGAATTTTTGGATTTTTAAAATCTGCAATTTCAATTTCAAATAAATTTTGGATTTTCAAGATAAAAAATTGTTGGGACACCTTTTTGGTTAACTATAATTGTTGGGATATTTTTATTGATTTTGCATTTTTTGTATTTTAAAATCCAAAAAAATAACTCTGAAGTTAATTGTTTAGATTTTTAAAATCTAAAATTGTTGAGACATTTTTTTGGTTAAATAAAATTGTTAGGAGGGTAATTTTTTTTTGCAATTTTTTTTTTTAAAATCTTGATATTAAATTTTCATATCAATTTTGGAGATTTTTGAATTGTTAGGGGACGCTATATCAAGAAAGGAAGAATGACCACACATAAATGATTATAAATCATGTTTTCTTGGTCTTAATTTTTTAATTTTGTTATTTTTTTACATTTGTAGGTACTTTTGTTTCTTTTTCCAATTTTATTTTGTGTCTTTTAATTCAAATATTGTTGTATTTACAAGTTAAAGCAGAAGAATAACCAAAATTTTCTTACACGATCTCAACAGTATCCTATTTTACATTATGTGAGGTTGGTGGAATTTACAGACACCTTTGTTTACTTAAATTAAGTAACTCCTTTGAAAAAATCCATCCACATACTAATTAGCAAGCTTATAATTTCTTTTTGTTTAAAAAAGATTAGACTCATTCAATTGGTACTCTTTCAATATTTGTACGTATTTTCTCATTGTAAAGTAAGGCATTTACTTACAAACACCAACGTTTCATGGATTTCACTTTAAACTTGAATTTTTAATTTTTTTTGAAACTTTTTGATATTAAGTTATTATTCACTTTTCAAGTCTTTTTTAAGGGTTTCTGGAATTTTTTTTAATTAGGATTTTCAATTTGTTCTCTGAACTTCACTTTATATATTATTTTTATTTTTTTGTTAATATCTACACCCACCAATGTTAAACATTTTAATTGTCCAACGATTTTAATTACAATCACATATATATGTCTATTTAGTTCATAGTTATACTTTAAATTTTTTGTAATTATTTGGCTATATTTATAGTAAAGATTGAATTACTTGGTTTGTTATAGAGGCTTTTTTAAATAGATATACTCAATATCTTTGCCATTCCATTAAATTTGCATCGTTCATTCTATTGGTGCTTATGTGTGTAATGCTAATAATACCCGTTTATTAATGATCGTCAATGAAAAATCAAGTGCTAACAATGATTGTTGGTTACCAATTATGAGACTACTATAAGTAAATTAGTAATCAACCTAATACTGATGATAATATAAATTTTTAAATTAAAAAATTTAATGTTATTCTAGGTGTACAAAATAATATCTCTTTACCAATATTATATTATCTTCAATAAAAAATTCATTATGAAAATAAAGGTTTTTCCTAATCTAAGCATATTAAAAATTTAAAATAAATATTATATTTTATTACTTTGTATAAATCTGAATTTAAGAATTGTGTTATTTTTTAGAAAATGAATTAATTCTTCATTTCGTAATTTTAATTTTAAAAAATAAGCCATTAAGGTTTTATTAATTTTTTGCTTTTTAAAATCTATAATTAAGGGACCATTTATTCCTAAAACTACCATAGTTCTTACTTTTAGATTTTTATTTTTGAATGAAATTCCAATGGTGAAGATTGGTTGCTTGAATTTTTTAATAGAATTCCAATGGCAAAGATGTCTTTGTACGGTAGAGCTTGATTTTGTAAAAAAAATATTACTCCTCCTGGAAACTATTGTAAACCACCCAAATGCTGATGATTTATCTGAATCTGAAAAGCTGTGGCCTGAAAGACACCATCTAGGTTTGTAAACGAACCACCCGAATTCTCATGTTTATCATCCGAAGATACTATTTCATGAAAACCCATCTTTTACTCAAGGATAAAAATTTGGACCTTGTCAAATTTTAGTGCCCTCTTCGAAAAATTATATTACAAAAAAATAGAACTTTTTAAAATTAAGAAATACATAAGCTTACCTCTAAAATATAATCCTACCTCTAAAATTTACACATACCAAGTAATAATGGATTATGACACACGATAAGCCACCGATAAAAAAAATCCTCAAAAATTACAACAATCACTTCCCCTTTATATTATCTGTACGGTTATAATTGACCCATTGACCTTTTTCTTAGAATAATTTTTCATATTCAAATTCTAATTTTGTTGGAATCTTGCTCAAAATTATTAATAAATAAAATTTATAAAAAAATTAATTCAAACTTTTTTAATTTTTAAATATTGTGTGATTATCTAAATTAAAATTATTAAATGTAGCTTCTTTTAAATTGAGAATAGATTGAAAATATGATATTTGTTTTAATTCTCATTGCATATCTATGTAATCTCTCATTGCAATAAGATGTTATTAGTTGAGTGAAGACCTATTGCATATCAAAATACTATTTCATTGCATGTACTCTATGGCAAATATACCAAAATATTTATGCCATTTCCTATTTAATTTCTACCTGCAACGCAGGTAAACCCACGTAAACCCACTAGTAGTAGATAATATATCTGTCAAGGGGCATTTATAATTACGTTTCCAAATGGATGCACTTCGTAAAGATTACTATATATTTGGAGAGTAAGTTACAACTGAAGTTGATGGCGTGGCTGTTAGACCTTTTGCTCCCTCTAATGACTTGCAGTGTTTTGTAATACAAAATAGGTTTATTGCATATCTACTATTTAGACACACTTCATAAATGTGTCGGTATTCTGTATCAGGGAAGTTATCATCAGACTTTGAAGACCACGTGTCAGTCTTGTGTCTGAGCGTTCAACCCTTCTAAGTATTGATACATGTCAAGACACGAGAAAAAATGGAACCACCTGTGTAACACTGATTTAGGTGTCCATGCATGCAGCATATGAATTTCTTCTCTCTACTGATCTCTCTATTTTTTGCCTGGTCTACTTTGTTATTTGACCTTTTTTTCAAATTTTTTAAGCCCAAAATCTTTGTGCTCTTCCATTTCAAAAAAGAAAAAGAAAAAAAGTTGTGCTTGTCTAGCTCTTGCTCGTGCATCCTCCATTCTATGCTTCCTCTGCATTTGAGGTGGTTTTGATGATGGACTAGAGGATATCTGGAAGGCTTCTATATTACGGCACCAGTACTAGGAAATTGCATAAGTTTGTTGCAGCCTTGCACCCTGAGAGGCCTTTTGTTGATGATGGTAAAAACTATACAAGGCAAAATATGCTTAGGATGTGGGTATCAATCGGGAGACCTACCTACTGATTAAAGACACGAGGGAGATGACCTTCCTAACTGAAAATGAGGCCTTGAGAATCAAGATTTTTTCCCTTTGTGTGTGTGTGTCCAAAGAAATGTTGGCGTAGGCCCACTAGCGCATAGCTACATATGAGCCCAACGGCCCATATTCAATCTAGGCCAATCCAATGTTCATGATTGGATGTTGTATTTTAATTTTTTTACTATAAATTCAATTCATTTGATATTTTTAGTGTGTGTTATTTAAATATAGGAGAATCTAATAAAAATATCAAAAAAATAATTTGTAAAAAATAAATTTACCGAATTCCTATCGAAACTTTATAGGGGTATTTTGGTCTATTTATATTTTACGAATTATTTTTTTAATATTTTTATTAGGTGATCCTTGATGAGACGAATAGACGCTTAAAATTTAATGTGATTTAGACTTATAGAAAAAAATTAAAATTAAAATATGAAATGAGGTCGTGATCATTAGATCGGCTGTACTTGGGCCGTTGGGCTCATATATAGCTGTGAACTAATGGGCCTACACCAGCATTTCCCATATATATATATATATATATATATATATATATATATATATATATATATATATATATATATATATATATATATATATATATATATATATATATATATATAGGGTGCGGTTTCTATAATGTTGCGACCTTAAACAATCCAATTAAGGTGCACCTCCAAATGTTTTTGTAACATGTAATTTTCGTGTAAAAAATTATATATATATATATATATATATAGGGTGCGATTTCTATAAGGTTGCAACCTTAAACAATCTAATTATGGTGCACCTCCAAATGTTTTTGTAACATGTAATTTTGGTGTAAAAAATTATTAGGATTATCTCAAAATCTATTTTTATATCTAATTATAAAATTTTAAACTTAAAAATGGCCAAAATCAAGGAGATCTATAAATATATGAAAATCTTGAAAATGGACAGTCTAGGTAATGTGTTGCAAGATGCACTATTTCTGGGACTCAAAAATATTTTTTTTTTTTTTTCATATTCATATATCTCGATTTCGAGATGATCAATTAGAGGGTTTTTCAACATTAAACTAACATTTTTTGATGGATTTTTGAGGTGCATATGTAATTCTACATTTTACGGTTGCAACCTTATATAAACTTTTTCCATATATATATATATATATACACACACACACACACACACATTTAAAACTGTTAACGCTATTTCTACTTCAAGTTGATTATAAATAACTTCTATTGAAAATAAAGTTCATCGCAAAGTTCTTGGTGCATGTTTTATGTTACCTTTGTGAACAACTTCAAGGGCATGGTGGATTTCATCTAATTTTGATTACCGATAGAAAATCAGATTTTGACGACATTCTTCATGTATCTTTTGAGCAGGAGAAAGGCCATGCTGTTTACACTTGTGAGCTATGCCAGAAAAATGGAACTGGGAACCTGTTATTGCCATTTGAGGGCAGTGTCGATCTTTCACCATCAACACCTGATGGAGCAAATAGTGTAGAATTAGAATTAACAAATCGGTGTGATCCGACCTCAAATGTGACCAACGTAGCTGCAGAACATAATGGTGAGGTCTGTATATACTTGTACAAAAATCAATGGATTGAAGTATGAAACCTTTCCTAACCCTGAACGTTCTGATTTTTATGATTCTTACCCATTTATGGATTTTTTATATAGTTGGGGCTATAGTGCTCTTGTCATTTTAGGAATTTCTCTGCGAGGTAGTTATTGGGTGAATTTTAAAACTTTTGGGGTGTCTTTGGAAAATTCATTGGTAAATCTTGAGAAAAAGTCAAAATTCAGAAAAATGAAAAATAGTTTCTTCCATTTTTGAAGAAAGCTTCTATGAACTTCTATTTTTCCTTTTGATAACTCATCAAGTGATGAGTTCTCAACTTGCATTTCCATTGAAAGCTTTATTACATTTAAGCTAGTTTATTTTTTAATAAATTGGGAATAAAACATTATAGGGGTTATTATCACAATGCGAATTTGAATATATCGAGACTCTTTGGGTTTTCAGGACTTTATGGTAATAGTTTTTTGAATGTTTTTCAGACACGCTTCATATGTAGCAGGCTGCAAAAAAAACTTCGGATTCTTTGCCTTCATGGGTTTCGACAGAATGCTTCAAATTTCAAGGGTAGAACTGCCTCATTTGCTAAGAAAATCAAGCGCCTCGCAGAATTAGTATACATAGATGCGCCGCATGAGGTGCCTTTTGTTTTCAGGCCACGAGCCTTCTCTGATCAAGGTCCCCCTCTTGAGAAATGCAACCGAAGGTTCGCTTGGTTCATTTCACCTGAATCTCACGCTCTCAAGGATGAAGCTGAAGAACATGAAGGCCCAAAGTGGGTTCAAGCCGATGAGCCCTTTGATCCACTTCAGTATGAGAAGCAAACTGAGGGGTGGGAAACTTCATATGCTTATATTATGGAAATGGTTCAACGACTGGGCCCTTTTGATGGGGTATTGGGTTTCTCACAAGGAGCTGCCATGGCTGCTACTCTCTGTGCAAAGCAAGAGAGGGAAAGTGAAGGCCAGTTGAGTTTTGGGTTTGTGATATTGTGTTCGGGTTTCCTCTCTCCTGTGAAAGAGTTGTTTCAGGGCCCCCCCATCAAGTGCCCCTCGCTTCACATTTTTGGTAGTGAGAGAGGAAACGACCGGCAGATAACACATGCTGTGAGTGTGGAGCTTGTGAGCATGTTTAGCTCAGATACTTCAGTTTTGTTGGAGCATGATTCAGGTCACATTATCCCCACACGACAATCGTATATCGATCAGATTAAAGCCTTCCTTGATGAGGGAGGTGTGCCATGATACAATTGAAAACACCCCAAAGGTGTATCCACCATCCCTTTTTGATGATGGACACTGGCATTTACCCCGGTAAGAAGAATGGACCTGTCAGTATAACATGGATCGTATCATATGCCCTAGGCCAGTGTACTATTATATAATTTGGCTTCTATGTTTGGGGCATCATCATCATGGTAAAGGTGGATGATGACCCTCATCTTCTTGATGGAGTGATATGGGATTAGCCCTGGGGCATGGGCTTCTCATTATCCCTCGCATTGGGCTTGCAAGACTATAAGAGGAGAATGTTGTATCGTGGTTTTAGATAATGTGATGGCGACGCATTTGAAGTAAATGATCTTGAAAATGAATTATTCTATCTCGGATCTTTTAGATTTTGACAATTTTGTTTGTATGAATTTGTTATTTAATGTTTGCAAAAGCGGTTGTTTCCGTGGGGACACCTAATTTGGGAAAAGGTTTATACGAGGTTGCAACCTTATACTAGAGAAGTAAGGTGCATCTCAAAAATTAGAGTAGCAAGTAGTGTTTCGTTGAAAAACTTTTCAATCATCTCAACCTATATATATATATATATATATATATATATATATATATATATATATATATATATATATATCCAATGATTTCAATTGTATTTTGTAATTGAAATTTAATTTTTTTTTCAACAAATTCAAATCATTAGAAATTTGGAGTGTCTATTTTTAAAAAATAGTGGAATCTGCTAAAACTATCAAAAAAAATAATTTACATAAAATAAATTGATCAAAATACCCTTGAAAAGTTGTAGAGGTATTTTGGTCAGATTAATTTTTGCGAATTAATTTTTTAATATTTTTATTAGATGCACCTTGATGAGAAGTGTTGATTTTTCAAATTTTATGTTATTTGGATTTCTATAAAAATATTAAAACTATATTATTGAAATACAGTTCTGACTCTCAGATCGATTAGGATTTAATTTGAGCAGGTGGATTTATACTATTTCATCAGCTAGTGGGCTTAGCATCTTATATATATATATATATATGCAATGATTTTATGCAACAATTTTATAGTGATATGATGTAACAACTTTAAAAAACCATCTTATGGCCATTTGTTTGATCCAAAATTTGAAATATACACTTTTTTCATTTTAATGAACAATCACAAAAAAAGAAAAAATTGAAAACACAACTTAGAAAGTATTTTTTTAGCCCAATTAGCATAGACCGTTTCATTTTGGTGAGATGCTTAGATCTGGGCCATAGAAGGATTTTTATATTTCCGTTATTTTTGGATGACTTTATTATCATTTGATGAAGAATGTTAAAAAAGAAAAAAATTATTTTGAGTTTATAAAAATTAAGATCTTGAAATTCATAAAAAGAATGGTCTAGATTTGGTTTTGGAAGGGATTCATTTTGATCATATCTAGGGTTCAAATTGAATTTTTTTTTTAGGGGGATTGATTATTGAGATGAAGAGAGTGTGTATGCAAAAGTTGAGGTCTTACAAATACTACAAACATGACTTTCTAGAAGTGTCGTTGTATTATACTCTGATACAACTGTTGCATTGGATCATTGCTCTCTCTCTCTCCATCTCTCTCTTGCTATATATATATATATATATATATATATATATATAAACTATCAAATTTGAGCCCACTTGGAAATTTTAGTAATAGCTTTAAAAATTACTTTCTTCTTTAATTATAAAATTTAAAGCTTTAAAAATAGTGTGGATCAAGCATATCTATGAAAATCTTGAAAATTGATGGTAAAAAAATGTGTTATAAGATACACTATTTCCCAAACTTGAAATTCATTTTTTTCTCATGTGTATGTATCTTGATGTCGAGATGATCAATTTAATGATATTTGAGCATCAAAACAATCTCTACTAGTGAAATTTTTGAGGTAGGTTTTAATTTAATTGTTTTGAGTCTAGGCTCTATATAAACTTTTTTCATATATATATATATATATATATATATATATATATATATGGGATGAGGTTGATATAGGGTCTAGCTTTATGAAAATAAAATAAAACTTCATTTCAAATTTGCATCGAAAAGAACTTTCAGCATCGATGAATGGTCAGATTTTGACCATATAACAGTCTTTTTTCTCGTTAGTGTTATAACTCATACAAATGAAGTCTTCAATTCCATTTGAATCAGTTAAGTCTTCAAGAAAGAACCTTAAAAAAGTTCTTAAATAGCTCTTGTTATTTGTTGAGAAGCCCAAACAATTAGGGCACAATTGGTAATTTTACTTCAAAGAGGCCTTCACAAAATGTTATAGACGTCTTTGCTTGTTCAGGATTCGAAATACTGAACAACATGTTCGGTATTTGAAGTGAGGAAGGTATTGCCTTGCTGGCATAAAATATCCCTTATTGTTATTCATTTCAAATACTAAAGCAGGAATATTTGTACTTTTAATTTTGTATAAGCAGGGATATTTGTGTTATCTTATTAAGTCTTTTTTGAAGTTAAATTTGAAAGAAAGACCTAAATGATCTTTTATTGGAAAATACATTTTTTTTTTTCACCCTTTTCTTTTGGTAAAAAATCACTTACATGTCGTCTTTATTATAATAAGATAAATTTCAAAATAAAATCAACATAATAATAAAATCAAGATCTTAACAACTTGATGCCATTGAAACAACTATGCACTATGCTTGAGAATAAAAGATAAGATTGCAAAAAACAAAAAGAAGAGTGCCGGAGATTACCTTAACCGGGCTTATTACACCCTACATCGAGTCACCACTATCCGATGGCGCGGGATCAACGGTCTAGCTTTAATTTCGAACCAGAAAAAATTTCGGCCAAGCCACACCAATGGAATATGAATCTCTTTGATCACAAACTCAAACCCTAAGTGAATTCTCTTAGCAACCTAGTTTGAGAGAAATGGATTTTCTTTTTGCTAAACCCTAAAACCCTTATCCATAAATCCATATTTGAGAGATAGGGGAGAGAAAAACTTCATAACCTAAACCCTTTAGGTTCTTTCACAATGTGGGAGAGAGAAAAAGATAACGTGTAAAGATTTTGGATAGAGATAATATCTTTTTTATAGGCTTGAAAATGATTAGCGCTTTTTAGTGTTTTCCTTGGCTTGCCTCTTGTGAGATTGAACATAGACTGTTGATCAAGGGTGACTTGTGGGGTGAGAGATTTAAGCCATCCATTTCATAGATAGGTCATCAACATTATGGAAAGTGCATAGACCATTATCCCCATTTTCTTAACCATTTTTCTATCAATAAAAATTACATAAATTAAATCTAATTAAAATATTATGCATTCCATAATCTTTCACAAAATATTTCAAAGATATATCAAGTCAATATACACTTTCAATATTTGATCAATATATGGTCAAAATATTCCATATCTTATTTGACCACTTGTCATAACATAATATTACCAAAACATGAAATAACCTAAACTCCAAGAAAGAATCCAATGGGTGGGGCGTGCCACCCATGTGTGGCACATGTGAACCCCACCCACTTGACACATGGTGGCCCCATGTGCACTATGGGCCTCTCCATGATATTTTATATAATTTTAAATTATAAAAAAATACTAAAACATTATTTGAATTTTATAATTTTGTAAAATCAATATCTTCATTTTTATAAGTAAAAAAAATATAAATAAAATATCAAATGACTCATAAAAATTCAAATAATAATTCTAAAATAATTTCTATTATAAAATAAACATAATTAAATTAACTTGATGGGAAATTGATCCATATGGTTAAAGAATTTAATCTGCAATCATGGGGCACTCTACCTTCAACTGTGGATTACATACCACACTTGTCTTATCGAACCGACTCAGTGTTTCCCATGACCCACAGTCCAAGCAAGGGCTCATTAGCGGGTCACCAAAGTCTGACGGTTGAGCCAAGGGGTCGCAATCCCACTCTGTGGATTATAGGTCCTCCCCTAGAGACAAGTCAAAGTCACCAAGACCTTATGCAACCACAACTCTATGGCGCATAAAGGTATCTCTCGCACATGCATACGCTTCACCCTAAAAAGTGGATTTCTGGCTTTATCGAACGATCTATCGATATGCATGCCATGTGATGGTATTGGATAAGGTTTTGGCCCTTGTCTCTGTAGGCTACCATCACACACAATGGTCGCACAATCCCTCGGCTCATTCATCCGGGTATGTTCTCCTACCTCATCAAGGGCTAACCCATAAACCCTCATCGGTTTGTTCTTCATGCCCAATTAACATGGGTTTTTCCAAACCGACTGGCCTAGATCGTTAAGCACAGATCAGTATCAGCAAACCATCGTTTATTTAGTATAGTCCACGAGGGACCACATTCCCACTGAGTTCATGTTCCACTATGTCATTTCATTTTACAAGCATTCATAAGGCATTTAAAGGCCACATAAACCCAACAAAATTACCAAAATATACCTAATTATTTGGGTTTCTCAATACCAATTGGGGATAATTTAAGAATTCTTTTTTTGTTAGGACATATCTCTTTGAGATAAAAATTTTAAAGCAAACTCTGAAATATAATTTGTGAACATCGGGCACTTTTAGTGATTTTGTAAGGGGTTTTACCCCTTAATTGATAATTTTGCCCTTTATCTTTGGTTTGTTTTGATGAGGCATGGCTAACCCCAAATTTCAGGCTAAAGAGACTTGTAGAAAAATAACAAAAAAATTAAAGATTGCCTACCAATGCTGATCATTGGATCATCAAAATTGAATTTTCGGGCTATCTACACCGGATCTCGAGCTTTACTTAGTGGCTCCACATAAATATTTGAATTTCACAATTATCGCAAGGAGCAGTTATAATTAAAATGTGTCCATGGTGCAAAATAAAGCCCTGCTGGACAGACTCCTATCTCAACATGCAATGAAAAAAGATCACCAGCGATCCAAATCTGAGTTTAATTTCAGAAAATGTGAAGTTGGAGAGAGGGGGACATGAAGAGGGTGGGAGGCTTGGTATACAGATGACGCATTTGAATTTGAAAGACATGGTTTTGGAAAACTGCATCTTCCAGATAATTTTAACGTTAAAAATAACATAAGTGGATACTTTAATACCAAATTCATGCAAAAGCAAAGATTGTAAATCCCAAACAATATCTTCCAAAACCATATCTAAAATTTTGGGAACCACTAAATAATTTCAAGATGGTTATTCTAAAAAGAAAAAAATTTATATAAGGTTGCAACCTTAAATGTAGAATTAGAGATGGACCTCAAAAATCCATCGTAGAAAGTTGTTTTAACATTGAAAAACCCTCTAATTGATCATTTCGACCTTCTAAATTGTTTTTATTGAAGTTAATCTCTAGGTTGAAAAGGTTGCATCCTCAAAATTTTCAGGTCTTGAAATTAACTCTTACTGGGGTTTAACCCGAGGCAGTAAATGGTCATTCTAACTAGAGTAGAATGTCTTTTGGCTGTAAAATAAAATAAAAATAAAAATCGCAAGCTGTAAAATATTGTGAAACATTTTTTAATTCAGAAAAAATATAAGAGATATTTACAAATATTTGTCTATATTTTAAAGGATGTGATTTGTATAAAGTCGCAACCTTAAACAAACAAATTAAGGCGCTCATCCAAATTGCATCATAAATGTAATTTTGGGGTAAAAAATTATTAGGATGACCTGAAAATCTATTTTGATATTTAATTATAAAATTTGAAATTCAAATCAAATAGATTTATAACCACATGACAATTTTGAAAATGGATAGTTTAGAATATGTTTTATAATATACATTATTTTTGGGACTCAAAATCTTTTTGTCTTTTCATATTCATACATCTTAATATTGAGATGATCAGTCAAAGGGTTTTCCAACATCAAAGCAACCTTTTATGATGAATTTTTAAAGTACACCTTAGTTCTACATTTTAAAGTTGCAAACTTATATAAACCTTTTCCTATTTTACATTCTGTAAAATTCCAAATTCTTAGTCTTTTAACTTAATTGAGAAACATCTATGCGTCTAACCAAACTGGGCAGTCGCAATATTAGATTTCACTATTGAAGAAATTAGCGAGAATTGTGGAACTCAAATACAACATTAGGATAACAAAGACCGGACCTGAGGGTCTGGTCTCTCTCCTTTTCCCCAATCTAAAAAGAGCGCGCATAGATGTATACTATAGTCCTGTGCGAGTATAAGATATATTTATTCCTTTGGCAGACTTATTTTGGAAAAAAAATAAAAATTTGGTGCAAGATTTTGTGAAATATATTTTGTTACATGAAAAAAATAAATTTTGAGTTTTTTAATCTCACCCTTTGAAATATTAAACAGTCTTTATTGGCATATTTTCCAAGCCCATAGGGACTGCAATTTGTAAAAATTTTTATTAAGTTTAACATGTAGGTTAAAAAAAATGTGGGTCCCAAAAATATTCGGGTTTTACTCAAGATAGTAAATAGACAGTGTACTCCTTCGGGTGCATGCATCCAGAACAGTATGGTGACTCAGACTTCTTTAGGGATATGTTTGTCATTTTGATAGAACTTAGGCACATATTTAGGTAAATCACGCCTTATTATTACAAATCGAAGCGGGCTTCAGTGTTCACAGAGCAGTGATGCAGAGCTTGAGAAGAACCGCTTTTCGTCGCAGCTGCCCTTACCAGGTTAATTATTTCCCATTTATTTGCTCTACTAAAATTCCTTATTTCTATCCATTTTAATCTAAAACTTTAGGTTTTTGTAACTACAATTGTTTGTGCCCGTTTTACTGTGAAAGTCATTTGAATTCTTTGGGTCTTTAAATTTGGTCATTCATGTCGATTTTTCTCTGGGCCTCTTTCCCTTTTCCTTTTTTTTTTTTTTTTTTTTTTTTGAAAATTTCGGTTTCCTTGTTTAGGTATTTTTTACTCTCTGAAATTATTGTAAAGCCTTTTGGGTCTTCTTCTAAATTCCATTACCATTTTACGGTGAAGCTCATGTTAGTCAGGGATATCTGAAATAAGAGGTTTCATTTCTAGGCCATTGTTTTTACTGATGCATTATCTGTTTAGTGGGGCACTGATAGTAATGGTTGTTTGATACTCTGAAATTATAGTAATGGGAATGAATGGTGTAATTCTTCAGGGGCATATTCTTTGGAGTTTAACACTTTTGCATGATGTTTAGGCTTGTATCTATGGAAAATGTGGGAAAGTTGGAGTTTTGGCCTGTGAACCTTTTTTCTCAAATGTCTTTTGCATTTGAGATGGAGAAAATATGTTCGTTTTATTTATTATGGTATTGGTTTTCATAGCGCAGAGCAAATGAAGAGGTTTTACAGGCCTATGGTTTTCATATATTAAATTTCTCTATTTTCATGTCTGTTTCTTTACTTTTTTAAGGCTTCCACTCATTGCATGTATAGAAGCGTGCATCTCTTGTTTGATAGACCCCTTTTCAAAAAAGGGTTTGTATACTATAAAGTCATTCACTTTTAGTGCAAGGAGGTCACAATCATCCTTAGCCATCTGAAATCCAACAGTTTGGATGTGTCACACAATTCAAGAAATTTTATTTTAAGTTTTGTGCTCAATCAGTTGTATTACCCCAGCCACCAGATTTCACATCTAATAATTGATAGTGATTGTGATCTTCTTGTACTAAAAATAAATGGATTTATTGTATACTTTTCTTTCGAAAAGCTTAGTGTTTGGACTGGTGCTCATTTAAAATCTAGGCTAATATGAACAACCTTAGTTTGAAAATTGCCACTCTTTTTAATTGCAAGATCTTGCTAATTTTGACAGTGAACCTCTTATGTAAGCACAATTTTCACTTGCTCTCGGTTTCACAATTTACACTTGCTCTCGGTTTTAGGCAATATGCCTATGCATAGGCAACACCTGTGCATATGTTGAAAGAATTTAAAAAATGTGTTTGGCAATTCACATGACATTTTGCTTTTATGTTTTGCCTTTTGCAGCAATTTCTCTTTGGGTATTGATATACAACGATATGAGAAAAGCTCAAGGAACCCTCAATTCAATGAGCATATGGGTGGGATCTTTTGAATACATTTATGAATAGATTAAGGGGTGTGTAAGCCTGGACTCAGGCCAACCTAAGCAGGCCATAGGGCTGGGCAGATCATGGCCCAGCATGCAGCCCAGGCTGGGCAGTTCTGGGCCCAGACCGGGCCAACCGCTATAAAGGAATGGGGCCTGTCATCGGTGTTGGCCTGCAGGGCCGTGCCTGCCCCAAGCCAGCCTGTTATCAAGCCTAGTTGCTGATTGTTGTTGTTTATGGATTCAGTAGAGTAGAAATTTGAGAAGTGCTATAAAGGGAGATCAAATTTTGAGCTATAACTTCTTCCATTGTGTCATGGTGGCATATTCAATACTATCTGACTCCCTCATGAGAAACATGACAGCAGTAGAATGAATAAATTGATGCTTCATCTTTTTGAGCTCAGTAATTGGTGTATGTCGATTGATTAGATTCTGGTGCTTTCTTTAAATGGAAGTGACACTATGTCAAAGTATTGCATTATTCGTTTGTTTACTTTAATTTGTGAATTTCCTATTAATTGTGGAACGGCATTCTTCTGAGTGATAAATATATTAATCACTGAAAGTATGATGTCTTTGTGTCTTCTTTTCGAGTTTGGTTATTTACTTAGGTGTACTTGTATCCTGGTTACTCCTATTGGAATTATTGACTGGAAATTCACCCCTCCATAGTTGTCCATAGTGGACTTTTGTTCAGAAAGCATTATCTTATCTTCATATGTTCTTTCTAGGGAGTAACAAAAATCAGTGGCTCTTTGCTTGAAAGTATTGGCTGGTGCGCTTATTCTTCAAGGATTACTTATGATGCTGGTCAGCCGACAGCCCTATCTCATCCTCAGGTACTGCTTTTTAAACCAAAGATCCCCCAACAGTAACTGACGAAGATTTTTTTTTTTTTTTTCCCGTTTTTGGAACTTTCACATGGTATATAAGGAATAAAAGATGCTTATCAATAGCTTGTTGCTCTGTAATATATTATTCAAGTAGATGTCCATTTATTGCTCTGAATTTGAACTTCAATTAAAAATTAGCAAATCAAGCAGTTGATTTCCTCTTTTAAGTCAAAATCTCAAGCTGAATGTTGGGTTTCCATTCTGTTAGCTAGAATGAGTCATCAGTGGTGGGATTCACACTTAAACCAACAAAAGGTTACTTGATGAAGAAAAAAAAAAAAAGGAAAAAAAATGAAAGGGAAATATGGTGTTTCCCCCATCTTTTTTGTTGTTGACCATTCGGTTTGTTGTTTCTTTCTCTATCTCTCCCTTTTCTTGCAGTTACTTCAGGTTGGGGAAATCACACCAGGGATCGCAGAGGACGAGTATATCTCAAGAAGGAAAAGATTGTTGGAAATGCTTCCCGAAAATAGCTTAGCAATAGTGGCTTCTGCCCCTGTGAAAATGATGACTGATGTTGTGCCCTACCCATTTAGACAGGATGCTAATTACCTCTATATTACTGGTTGCCAGCAACCTGGAGGAATAGCTGTACTTAGTAAAGATTGTGGGTTATGCATGTTTATGCCAGATCCTGATCCTCATGTAAGTAAGAAAGCTTTTATGTTCCTCCTTTTTGTGTAAGTGTACCATTCACCACCAGTGTAATGTACATGGTACAGCATAGGGTCATCCACTCTCCTATTCCTGATGATGGATGATGGAGATTGACTGTATCTTCTGATGATGGACATTTAGCCAATTATGGTTAATCTTGATTGCCCTTCATTTGGTTGTATGCTACACCACTAGGGCATTCCGCCATCCATTCCTAATAATGGACGCTGGAAATTTATGGTAGTTCCAATGGTGGAAATTTGCTGCAATATGGTTAATAATCTTTATGGTCCATTATCAGGAACAGATTATGGTTGTCTTCTTTGTGTGCCATGTAACATATAGCAGTGGTATACCAATGGATTAATCATTCACATGTATTGAATGTTTTTGAGTCCATGTGAAGAACCTTTGACACGCCAACAGCAAGGCATGGAGGCTATGGCTCAAAATAGCCCAGCTACGGAGGTTTTCGCTGGCTTTATAAGGGCTTTTCTTTCTCCAGCATGGAATGCAACCGAGAGGCAGCAAGGAACCTTCCATGAGCGAGATGCTAAACGCGGAGGATCCTTGAGTTGCTAAGAAATGGGAGGGAACCAATGGACACCCTTGTGTTGTTCGGTATTTATAAAAGAAATGGATATCAAAATTAGAGAGGAAGTAGAAAGTGACTCATTTGTAGACATCATGAATGAGCATGTTCATATGCATATGTATGTCATTCAGCATGCATGGGCATGTTCTGTTTTGTTGTGCCTGCATGGATGTATAGGAACACATGTGGCAGGCAAATGGGTTTGTGGTTACATTTCTGTATGGTCAACTGAGGTTATGCCTTCATGTGTATGTTATAGTATTCATGCATCATAGATGTACCTATGACTATGCCTATGCATGGATACATAGAATCTTGCTCCCACAGCTGGTTGTTTAATCATTGTTTGAATAAACTTACATTTATTTGTCTAACAAATCTTAAAATCCTAAATTTCTGATTCAATCATTTGGTGTTGATTTATCGTCTTGTTTCACCTTTTGTTGTAGATGGGAAACATTTCTCTCCCCATGTGTGTTTATGTTTGTGTGTGTGTGTGGATAGATAGGTTGCTCTCCATAGGGTACTTTCATCTTGTAGTGTTGAGGTTCATTATGTTCCATCTCTTTGAGAACAGATTCTGTTTTCCTGTAGGATGTCATTTGGCAGGGTGAGATAGCAGGAGTTGAAGTCGCTATGGATGTATTCAAGGCTGAGAAGGCTTATCCATTACACAAAATGCATGAGGTTGGCAGATGCTTCTGATGCCCTCCCTGGGGGCCTTTGTAGTTGTTAAAAATGAATCTACATAAACATGAGTATCTTTCATGTTTCGATCCTAGATACGTTTTGCTATACTTGACCAAGTATATTTCAAAGCATGTATACTTCAAGCTTCTTCAAAATATAACTTTGTTTCACTTTTGATAAATTGGTGATCATATAACCTGCTTGAAAGGATATGCTGTGGTTACTGCACATATTCTATCTTATATTCAATGCAAAATATTCCTTGTGTTTGCATACTAGTCCTGGAATAAGTCAGGGAATCTTAAGAGCATTGGGCTTGTTGGCTGTTAATTTTTTATTAACTGTTGTTTTTAAGTTGTTCCTTAAGTTATAGGCTTCATATTCTGTTTATGTTTCATATTAATATTATTTGTGAATAGAAAATACATTCATATTATATTTGTCTTGGTATTGCATGAACTTCTTTTTCTCTAATTTGCTGAGAATATGTTTTTCCTTAACTCATTGAAATTGTTAAAGGATGAGGTTTCTATAGGGTCCAGGCCAATGTAGGAAAAATCAAACTAGAACGGTTTACTGGACATGGGGCCAGAAGCGGTTCAACCGGCCTAACCGGACAAGTCCTGGGTGGTCAAAAAAGTGTAAAAAAAAAATATAAAAATTCTAATAAAATATAAAAAATATATTTAAAGCATGATTAAATAAAGCACATCCTGATGAAGTTGAAAATTAATGAAAAAATAGATTTTAAATAATCAATTTGTGCCCAGGGGTATTTTTGATATTTTCTAAAAAAAGGAAAATTGTAAAAATAAATATTAGTGGCCAAAACAATTTCCAATATTTTCCAAAATGATGAAAAACATTAAAAAATACATCCCAAACAAAATCCCTTATTTTTTGGGATTTTACATATATTTTTTGAAAAATTTTAAAATACCAGGCTGGTTCACCAAAATTAGCCTATTTACGCTGGTCCGGGCTCTATGAATACAAAATAAAGCCTCACCTCAAATCCTTGTTTGGAAAGCACTTACAGTAATGAAAATCTCTATGATGGCTCTAAAATCAATTTCCAATACCAAAAAATAGAATTTGAAACTAAAAAAGATATACAGATTTTATGGATCTATGAACACTTATTTTTAGGAAATGGACGGCCTAGATAATTTTTTGCAATATACACTATTTCTAGAGCTTTAATCCCCCTTTTTTTTTTTTTTCATAAACATAATGTTCAAGCCGAGATGATCAATGTAAATGTTTTTCAATGCTTGAACTGCAATTTTCAATGAATATGAGATGAGGCTTGACCTATTGTGATAGGGGTGCAGCCCTATCAAACCATTTTCCATTGTTAAAATGGGATTTTCCTGTAAATTTCCCGTTGATCTTTTTGAACAATTAGATGGGTTAAGCAGGCCTCCAGATGTCTTGCAACCTTTTACTCATGTATATTTATTGGAAAAAGTTTATATAAGGTTGCAACCTTAAAATGTGGAATTACAAATGCACCTCAAAAATCCATTGGAAAATGTTGTTTTAATGATGGAAAAACCTCTAATTGATCATCTCAATGAGTCCCAGAAATAGTAAATCTTGCAATACATTATCTAGACCGTCTATTTTCAAGTTTTTCATATGTTTATATATCTACTTGATTTTAACCATTTTTGGAGTTTAAAAATTTATAATGAGATATAAAAAATGATTTTGAAATAATTCTAAGAATTGTTTTTCCCCAAACTTACATGTTATGATAAAATTTGGTGGTAGGCCTTAATTGGATTGTTTAAGGTTGCAACCTTATAGAAACCACACCCATATTTATTTGATTCAAGAATATTTTTATTGGAATGTTACTGATTTTCAAGGCTTTAAAAGGTCCAACATTTGCCTGCTGGCCTTGTAGGTATCACTATTGTCTAAAGTTATCAACTACTTTATTATTAGCTAACAATACGAGGTGATTGATGATCATTCCTAACTTACCTTCACAAATAGTTTTTTAATTTGGGATAGTTTTCATTCTGTCTTCTGATCTTTTAAATTTTTCATATGGCATAGTTATGGAATATGTGCACTTTCTACTGGCTGTTTTCCAAGGCGTATGTGAATGATCTAATTTATTATAATTGATGTTTCTTTGAATGCTTTATTTGCAGGTTCTTCCCGATATGATAGGAAGGGCAAGCAAACTGTTTCATAATACGAAGACAGCATTGCCAGCTTATGTAGGTTTGGAAGCCTTCACTAGAGCAGCAAATGACGGGAAAGTGGATGATCTATCCAAATATACTGATGAAGTTCGCTGGATAAAGTCTCCTTCTGAACTTAAGTTGATGAGAGAATCAGCATCAATTGCTTGCCAGGTAAATCTTACATCTGAAGTGAATTATTTCTATTCTCATAGTTTGTGTGTCGAAAGAACATTTCAAAAAAAAATTGAGAAAGTTGAAATGTTGAGAGATCTGATTTTGAATTGACATGGGATACATATTAAATCAAATTTGTATTGTATCTTTTAGATGCTTGTGAAACACCCAATTTACAAAAAACCTCCATGTTAGCGGTGGCGATTATATTTTGTTGTGATTACAAATTTACAATTGAGAGAGTTATGTTGTTTCCAAATAATTCCTTTTTGGCACAAAATTTCAATGTCTCCTGCTTCGCATGGCATTATGGGAAACCCTTTAGATTTTGCAAATTTAAGTTGTCAAAGGATAGCAATCCCTTAAATTCTGAAAAGCCACTCTACAAGGTATTGAAGGTGTCTTTGATGATGTTCATCACCAATTGAGAGTCAATGTATTCTTGCATGGTAACTTGAGTCTAATAGACTTCGTAAAAAGAGATTTCAAGAGTTCTTTTCTGAATTTGACAACCATTTTCCATTTCCACAACCAAATGAGCCTCACTTTACCAACCAAATATGTGATGGCCCTCCATTATCGACATAAAAAACCACGTTCTGCCTAGCTGGCTTTGAAAACGGATATACAATATAGAGGGTAATTGGCAAGAAAAGGGTAGTCTATCTAATTGGCGCACATTTGCTTCCCATTGGGCCAGTTTGTCACTTGTTCTTTCCATGTCCCATTCTCATGATTTATGTTTGGCAATTTGAAACACAAATGCAGCGAAAACTGGTGTTTATCAAGCAGGAAGCTTTTCATCTATTCACAACATTTAGCATTAAGCTCCATTCTTTTTTTTCCTCTAAGGTTTGTCTTTTACCAGGAATTTCCTCAAAAAACCTTGATACAATCTTAACGGCCAAGACTTGATCACTGATGGGTTTACAAAGGTTCCATCTGCAAATTGAAGTTGGAAGACCTTCCCAATCCCCCTTCTCCAAGGGAAAATGCGTATTATGATCAGTTGACCACCCTGAAGTTGGCTCCAGATTCTAATCATGATTGTGAAAAGAAAGGTCTCCTTTAAATATGGCAATGATTATATAATCTTGTGGCTCAAGATGAATGTTACTTGAAAAATAAATCCTTGACCATTTCCTCCTTAAACCTATCTTTTCCACCATATAGCAAAAAATTCCCAATCTAGTTGTATGCCTTTTCTAATTAGGATATAAAGGAGAATGAATCCATTTTAATAAGTGCTGTTGGAATTTTATGCGGAAGAGAAATTCCCTTATGTTTCTCTTTTAAATTAAGTTCTGGATCGTCATGACAGTTACAGTCTCACTCACATAGTCGTAGCCAGTGATAACCAAAACACTTTTGACTACCCTACTTGCCTTCCACCCTCAATCAAGTGGAGCTCAAGTTGAATTATCTCTTTTGAAGATGAACCATGATCACTGTCTACTGCTTTGGATAGCTTCTTGTACTAGTGTCAGCTAGTTGGTGCTTTTTTTTTATGGTTAGGTAATACATTATATTTTCCCTGGATGATTGCTATATTTAATATAAATAATGATTTGATGATGTGTAGAGATGTGATATTATCTGATCAATGCATATTTCATTGAAAATATTGTATCCCAACATTTTAATGCATCATGCATGCACTCATTGATGGTTATTTTGGTTCAATATGCGCCTTCTAAGGTACAATCTAGTTATTTTGTGCTCCTACCTAGGCTTGAGTTTTCCACATGTTGTTGGGGTTTCTTGATTTGTCAGCTTATATAGCTGGACTACTTTGCTAGTCAATCACTGTTTTCTCAGCTGGCAGCAAATCCTGTCTTTTTCCTTTGTATTGGTACTTTTGTAATTCTTTTCTTGGACAGGCACTTCTACAAACAATGTTGGTTTCAAAGACATTGCCTGATGAAAGTATGTTATCTGCCATGGTTGAATACGAATGCAGAAGGAGAGGTGCCCAACGAATGGCGTAAGAATTTTGTCTCTCTCAGAGAGCTTAGGGCTCACAGTTACCGCACCAATATGACTATTTTGACTCAATTCTTTTGTGATTGGCTAGGTTCAATCCTGTGGTTGGTGGGGGGGCAAATGGTAGTGTTATTCACTATGCTCGAAATGATCAAAGAGTATGACAATCAACTAGCTGGTTATGCCTCTAAAACGTTTTCTTTTCAACTAAATTGACGAATTGAACGATGCCATCAAAAGTTGACTGAATTATTTAACAGATCAAACATGGGGACCTTGTATTGATGGACATCGGATGCGAGTTGCATGGTTACCTCAGTGACGTAACTCGAACCTGGCCACCATATGGTAGTTTTTCTTCTGCTCAAGTAAGCAACTTTCTTCTTCTCAACTTCTCATCAGTTTCATTATTCGTTGGATAAGTTTCTTCAATTTTATTTTTTATTTTTTAGTATTTAAAAACCATGACTCAGGTTGGGACTTGTTAGGGTCCCCAGCCTGAGTCATCCTATTTGACCCAGCCAAAAGAATAAGACTTGGCTGAGTCTTCAAAAAAAATTAATAAAGAAACTCAGACTCGGGTAACTCTGATTTAAGATTTACAAAGAAAGTCAAAATGCGTTGAGACTTGGGGTCCTTAAGTTTTCCCTTTGGGCTTGCTAGGGTCACAATCTGAGTTGAGTTAGGCGATTCTCAAGTTGGCTCGGTGATTTTTTAAACCCTTTTTTTTCTGTCAATTTTCCACCTTTCAGCATGCTCATGTCTTGCCTCAAAAGGACAGATTGATTGGTAGAAAACCACATTGCAAATCCCCACACTTATGAGCTCAGGCCACACCTATTACACAATCATTTTATGCGCATAATGCTTTTTGATTGCACGGCATTGTGATATATTATACTTCCATTGTTTGTTTTTGATATCACTGAATGGTGGCAGAAATAATGTATGATGTTTTTAATTTATCAGTTTCCCTGTTTGAGTCACATTCCTTTTGTTTACCCACAAGAAATTATTGCTTATCAAACAGCTAGCTATGATGTCAAAACCCAAGTCGCAAAAATGTGAAGTTTCCAACTTATTGTCATATTCAGGAGATTGGAAATTTAAAACTTCTTAATTCGTAGAGAATATGAATGGAAAGGATGGTTTTGCACTATTTACAATTATGTACTATCTCATGTATTCGGTTCTGATGTTTGTTTATTGACCCATATACCTGAGATATACTTTATAAGGTACCTTCTGCGAAATTTGTCTATTTGGCCTTTCAATTAAAGAATAATGTCAAAATAAAGTAATAGGCAATGAATATAAGCTTGATGATTTTCTTCAGGAGGAACTGTATGACCTCATTCTGGAGGTTAACAATGAGTGCGTAAAGCTCTGCAAACCTGGTATAAGCATTCAGCAAATACACCACCATTCGGTATGGTTTGATAAAGCTCCTATTTTTCTACTGTTTTCTATGCATGTAAGTTGCTCCATGAAGGTACCACTCTGTGTGGTTGCTTTGTATCATGGGGCATCCTTATATGTGTGCACCATGTATTTACTCAATGCTGTGTGAGTTGCATGTATCTTCCTGATGAATGATGGAGATGAACTGTTGGTCTTCTGATGGACAATGGTGACTAAGCGTGGACCTGTGGTTGAACTCTACTGTCCTCCAGGGAAGATGGGTAGAGATTGATATGCACACAATAAATGTTCTTATCCTACTTAATATTATTCATGTAGCATGAGATTCATAGTTCAAAAAGTTTGAAGCCTTCAATGAGTTTTGATTATGTTAATATTAATAAGGAGCTTTATGGTCAAAGACTTTAGTAATACTCGTGTTTTGACTGTAAATCTTTGCTTTTCTACTCACTTTGGTTTAAATAATTTGGTGAAGGTCTGGAGATTTGTCTTCTGATATATATGTATGTCATCATAGAAATTTCTGTGGCATCAAGAAGAATCAACAGAAAGGACACAAAGTTCATAATTAGAACACAGGATATGTGCAAGAAAAGGAGTCAAATATCAAGAGGCTCTAAAATTTAAACAAGACCCTTACTATTGGATAATGTCAATGTGCAATTATTCTTTATTTGGCAATAAGAATATGAAAGACACAACAGACCCTCCATTGCAAATACAGCAACTTAAAGGGCTTGTGAAATATGGTACTAAGTGAATAGAATGGTGTGAATCCTGTTGTGGCCTCACTGCTTAATGAGGGAAGCTACATATACTTTGAATGCACTCCAAGCATACGGTGGAGACAAACATGTTAGGAGCATTCCAAGGATTAAGTATTGTATTCTCTTGGACTTAGAGGCCATGCTCGTCTGTGAAGCAAATGGAAAAAGGAAGGTATACCATAACCCAATGGACTATGGTGTGGTTTACTCAATAGGATCCACTGTCATTTCCTGCTGAGAGACAGTGGGGGTTTAACCATAATGGGTCCACTGACATTCACCCAGTTACGGTTAATGTCCTCCTTCCATCATCAGGAACCAATGGACGATGACTGTTTGGAGTACAATGTATCATCATTTATTTGCTTATTGTAAACCTATTCACTAAAGTTACAACAACCTTCTCAACTATTATGTCTTAATATATTGAACGTTTTATGTATCACACCCTGCTTGCTCAAATACAGGTCATATTGCTACAACGAGGGTTTAAAGAGCTTGGAATTTTGAAGGGTGGTCCAAGTCTTATGCGGTGTTACCATCAGTTAAATCCAACTGCAATAGGTCAGGGTTCACTCTGTTACAAGATGAGATCTCTAGTGTTTTCAACTAGTGAAAAACTACTGATACTGCAACTTTAGAGTATGATTGTATGATAGTTTATGTTTTCAACTAGTGAGAAACTACTGATACAGTAACTTTAGAGTATGCTTGTATGATAGTTTTATCATATTCAAAGATTGATAATTTTTTATAAGAGTCAAATATTAATATTTTTACTTTCATCAAGCAGCTCATTACCTAGGAATGGATGTTCATGACTGTTCCACTTTAAGCAATGACCGTCCATTGCAGCCTGGAGTGGTAAGGTTCTATTGCTCTCTTAGTTAAGACATTTGCTCTTTCATCTCTATAAGCTGTTTAAATTATATGCTAATTTAGTGCTTTCAACTTTGCATGATGATGCTCACTGCAATTTAGGTCATAACCATTGAGCCAGGAGTTTACATCCCATCTACATCTAGTGTAACAACAAGGTATCTGCTGAAATTTGGTGTTTGGACTTCTATTCTCTTCCTTGGTTCATGCCTCTTCAATCACATTTACCCATTGGTCATCCCAACAGATTCCGAGGAATCGGCATCAGGATAGAAGATGAAGTCCTGATTACAGAAACAGGGCATGAGGTAATAGAAATGGACTCTCTCTCTCTCTCTCTCCCGTTCCATAACTTTACGATTATTTATGCTGTGCATCTAAATTAGGTGCTCACTGGATCATTGCCTAAGGAAACGCATCAACTCAAGTCCTTAATGAATTATGGCCAGAACTCAGCCATGGAAGACCATAACAGAAGCTTGCTGTCAGTAGGTTTTCCATCATAATCATTAATTAATATTATTTTAGTTTCAACGTTTTGATAGATTGGGTCAGAAAACCAACAATATCACCCTCATTGATTTGTATTTTATTCATCCTGGTCTCTATTTTTCAAATAATTTCAGAAATTTTGACTTCTATTAGATTTAATGGACACCTGTCATCTTTGCGTGATTTTTCCCCATTTTGTAGCAGTAGCACATGGAGTGAGCACATACTATGTCAAATTACTGGTATTTAGGGAATTAACTTTTTTTGGAGCACCTTTCTCTTTAAGGAAAGTACATTGGAATCCTAATATATGGTCACAAGTGTGTAACCACTGCCCAACTAGGAATGAACAGAGTAGAGAGTGGGTGTAAAATTGAATCAGTCATTTACTGGTGGTTTCAACTCTTTTCACCATCCATTACATCGATTGACAGTGATGAGACTGATGACTGTCGATTTCATAGTCGCAGATAATATCTGAGTCTCAGATTATGTCTCTCTTTGCTGCTGCTAGTCAGATAAATTTAAGTGTTAAAAGGAAAGAATGATATGTGGGTCCCTTATAGAGAAGGTCACCTCTGTTTTGCGTTCTCAACCATGAGATTGGTATCAGTATTTCCTGCCAAATCATTTTAATGAAGAAAAGAACTCTTGTTGAAAGAGGTTAGTCTTTCCAGGGAAGTCGCTGTTAGCAAAAGCTACATTCTGCATTGGGAAAATTATGTATATATCTGTTTTATTTTCCGTTATTATTAAAATATCTAAAACTTGCTGTTATTACTCATATGTCCATAGTTTTGGACTTCATAACAATTTTTTTAAAAAAGATTGAATTGCCCATTTTCGGTTTTTTGAAAGTCTAAATGGCCTTGATTTTGGTTTTTGAAAAGCCAAAAATGGCTCCAGCTACCCTAACTTTTCGGTCTGTACTCTTGCTCTCTGTAATTTTCTTTCTTTCCTCTCACAAGAAATCTGTGCTATTTTTTCTCTTTCCTCTCTCATCCTCCTGCCCAGTTGTAATTTTCTTTCTTTCCTCTCACAAGAAATCTGTGCTATTTTTTCTCTTTCCTCTCATCCTCCTGCCCAGTTGCGCTTCCCGCACTCTACTCTGAAACTTGCCTATTTTCGTCATCTCTATCTGTCTCGGGTTTCTCTCTCTAAGCTCACTTCCACATCTTTTGGCTCATTGACTTTCGGTCTGTATTTTCTCTCTTGGCGTTTCTTTGGAGCTCCCATCTTTTACTTATTGGTAGTTTTTGCCCTCTCTGTCTAGATTCACCATTTTCACCCGTCTTGGATCTTTATACTTTTCTTCTTGTGCATTTCTAGTTTCCTCTCTCTAACTCTGGAACTACCTATCTTCCCCCTCTTTCTAGTTTTTCTTTTTGGGTTATCATATATTCCAAGGCTGTGAGGAAAGGGAGCTTCTTGTGCATTTCTAGTTTCCTCTCTCTAATTCTGGAACTACCTATCTTTCCCCTCTTCCTAGTTTTTCTTATTGGGTCATCATATTTGGCCATGGCTGTGAGGAAAGGGAGCAAGCTTCCGCAAACTACTGGCCTCAAATAGATCCTGAAATGGTGCTCGTCGAGCTTGGGGAGAAAACGGAGGCTTGATTCTGATGAAATTTCAGGAGAATTTGGTTTTTATGGAGATATTCTAAAGGGATATTTCCCGGTTTATGTTGGAGAGAAGCACATTTGCTTTGTGGCTCCAATTTCTTGCTTAAGCGATCCTCAGTTTCAGTCACTTTAGCAAAGAGCAGAAGATGGAAATGGTTTTTCGCTCTCTGACCTCTTCCATCCTCAGATGAGAGAGAGAGAGATTGTTCCTTTTTTCATGTGATTTTGGCTGGAGGCCCCCCGAGGGCAGGTGGTAGCCACCGTACATTTTTATTGCAGCTTGAGATGGTGCGGAGTGGTGATGCAGTTCTCCATGGAAGAACATTGGACAAACGAGTTTTTCCTCAAGATTTTTGTAATATATTATATGAGCAATGGTCTTATGAGATATTCCCACATCCATGCGTTTAAAACTTAAAAGGATCATCATTAAATTTGGTACAGATTTTTAAATTTGTGAAGGTGTAATTTTTTTCTGTAAAACCTAAAAAGATCATCATTAAATTTGGCACAGATTTCAAAATTTGTGATTGTGTTATTTTTTCTCTTTAAATTTTGTGAATCTATAGAATTTTCTCTCTAAATTTTTGTGAATCTATAGGATTTTTTGTGAGAGAGGTAAAAGAGGAAAATTTGCAAGGAGAAGAGAGAGGAGCCCCAAAAGTTTGCGGTGAGAGAGTAGGGTTCAAAGGGATTAAACGGACATTGCCTAATTTTGGTTTTTTAAAAATTGAAGTTGGTCCGATTTCGGTTTTTCAAAAACAAAAAATGAGTAGTTTTGTCTTTTTAAACAAAATTTGTTACAAAGTTCAAAAAATGAACATGAACGTAATAAAGGAAAATATTAGGTATTTTGATAATAACATAAAATATTACGTATTTTGATAATAACATAAAATAAAATGGATATCGACGTAATTTTCCGTTGAATCTTGGTGGGCAAGTTATTTGGAGGCTTTCCATGTCTTTTAAATATGACGACCAAATGGCCTTCTCTCTCAAAAGACTATTCAGAGCATCTCTCTTCTCTCTATCCCGGCCGTCGTTGGAATCAAACGAAGGAAGGTCAAAGGACTATTCGAGTCATTAAGGGAATGAGTTATCTCTTAAAAATTTATTTTTAAGATGGATTTTTTGAATTAATTTTTTAAGGACATGTAATCTCTAATATGGAGATCATGAATATGAAAATTAAATAAATTTTGAAAATTAAAAATAACAATTTTATTAAAAAAATATTTGGTAATTTCAATTGTTTTTAGATGAACCACCTATTTACATCTTATCTTTTAAGATGGATGCTTATATCTTGGGACCGCATATTGTAAAAATGTGGTCCAGACAATTTTGGTTCATTAAGGGGCATAGATCTGAACCTATTTGTTCGGTGAATCACAAAATGGACGGTGGGGCAGCTATGGACGGGTCGAGACCTCCCGGCGTCGATTATTTTGCATAGTCCGTGGGCCAGCCGCAGGCAGCAGAGCTGCGGGGCATTGGACGCTCTGTCCATCTAAGATTTCTATTATTAGTTTGTTGGCATTGAGCTAGAGGAGATCTTTCAGATCACACATCCAAACCAGCTTAATAAACATAGAAGGCATCACGCTCTCTTTCTTCAGTTTTTCCACGTCCAAATGCTTAGAACAAACAATGAAAGAGAAAGGAAACAAAAGGATGGCATAAAGGCGCATGTTCAAACATCATGAAACTTCAATAGGTAACCAAAGGAAAAAAAAAAAAAATCACAAATATACCTTAATTTTCATCTATTTAGAAGAAAAGAAAATCAACTTTTATAAACCCCATCAACACTTCTTCTTTTTTTTAATTTTGATCGTTTTGTGACCAAGATAATCTTCACGGTAGTAGTATTACCTTAATAATTTAAATTAATATTACAGCACTTTAAGTACCGTAAAACCTAAACCATATTATAACATCACGGTGCTTAAAGTACCATGATGAAGACCCACATCTTATTTGAACAGTGAGGTGCCTCGAGCATCTACTGACCGTGGCAATTTCTGAAACTTCCATTCTTTGGGAGTGACAATAGCTGCTCCAACTTGTAAATTTCTGCAACATCCCGATATTTGGCTGACACCCAATGCTCATAAATACCAACCGAAGATTTTCAGCACCTGAATCAGGCCTTTTTTATTTGCAAGAAAGGCATTTGTTTGCTGGTTCTTGGCCTTTGGAGAGAGAGAGAGAGGGGCTGAGAGAAACAGAAGTGAGAGGCATATGAGAATGGTTAAGAGAGAGAGATTGGGACATAAGAGAATTGTTTAGAGAGAGAGATTGAGGCTGAGAATGATCTGATAATAGTTTAATAGTTTAGACTGAGATATTGGGGCTGAGAATGAGGGGAGAATGGAAGGTTGGAGGACATGAGCCAGATGGGTTTTTTTTAAAAAGAGAGAGAGAGGGGTAGTTGAGGGAGGGGAATGCAATGGGTAGCTTTCATCTGAAGTTTGGGAGAATGTTCTGCTGAGATTTTATAATTTGAACGAGGCTGGAAAAAAGGGGTAGAGAGAGGGTTATCGATGTGAAAAGAGAGTCACCGGTGGGTCGAGGAAGAGAGGTATGAGGAGATGTACAGGACAAATAAGGCAAATTTCTTAGAGGAAAGAAAAATCACCATACATTTGGAAGAGAGAAGGCCCTCCCTCCTTTCTGGTTCTTTTTCACGCGTCCGTCTTGTCAGAATCCAGCGAAAACGGGACAAAACGCCTCATCGTCCTGTATTCAAGAATCTCTTTTTTGGCTTTAGGTTTTACGGTATTTAAAAGTACCATGATATTAATTTTAGTTATTGCAGTACTTTAAATACCGTATAAAATGTGATAATTATTACGATAATATGACTACCGTGATAGTTATTTTGATCACAAAATACCTAAAGTTGAAGAAAAAAGATGTGGATAAGATTTATGAAATTTGAAAGTTTTTTTTTCTAAATAGACGAAAAATTATCGGCGCTAATACATTACCCAAAAGAGCACAACATATAGAGATACCACAGCAATGGGAGAAATGGATTACACTGCAAGAATAGCCTCACTTTCTCTAAACCAGCACAAAATGCAGAATTAGCCTCTCTCTCTCTAAACAAGCCCAAAGTGGATAAAAAATACAGGAATAGCCCATTCACCCTCCCCGTCCCCCCCTTTTCTCTCTCTCTACCATTGCTTCTTGCCCTTCTTCTTCTTCTTGCCAGAATTCTTGTTACATTTACCAGAATTACCATTACTGCCCATGGGGCCAGGGCTGTCAGAGGGGGTGTCAGCACCCTCAAACATGCCAGACCGGACCGCATTTTGTAACCATTCAAAGAAGGCTTCCTCAGTCATGTTTTCATCCAAGCCATCTTTGGGCATGGGACCACCAGGCCTGTGAGCTGTTCCCCCTCCTACTTTAGAAGCATGCTTTGAGACCATGCTAGTGTTTACATGGAAGCTTGGCTTGTGAGTGTTGGATGGGCATCTCATTCCCTGCATGACACCATAAAGCAATCGATGAGCTGCACAAGTAGAGAAAAGTCCAAATCTCCCTCTCAAAGACAACTGGGTCTCTCTCTCTCTCTCTCTGCCCCTCCTGGCAGGTGTGCCATAGTTCAACACACACCTGCACGGGCACTGAAGGACACATCACACCCCCCGCCCCCCCTCTCTCTATCAATGTCAAATATTTTGCTGCAATAGATAAGTAATATTAAACTGGTTGAAAGAATTGCAAGGTACCTCTCCATTTTCAAATGAAGGGAAAAAAAGAGTTTGCCTACCATTTTAGCATTATTGCACAACAAAGAGGATGTTTTCATGTTTCTCCATGAAAAAAAAAACATATGTTGATAGATAAATAAGCACAAAGAACACCAGGAGATCAGGTTTGTCAAGGTGAGCCTCTTATGTTTGGTTCCTAAAGGCAGTTCTGCTGAAATGTTAATGTACATAGCAGAAACATTGGGTTACAATTTATGTACTAGATACATGAATTTCTGGGAGAACCAGTTCCGAGTTTTTGAATAGAGAATCTTAGAGAATTTCCATTTTCTTTTCTGCTCCCTTCAAAATGAGCATTAATGCCACTGAGCCAAATACTTGCAGACCGAAAAACTGAGTAAATAATTTCCAGCATTGCATGGTTTTCAATCACTGGACAAGATGGATTATGGAAAGTAAGTCAAATCATTGATGATGAATTACTCAAGGGGATAGGTAATACCTGACAAATGAACCAATCAGTGGCATTATATATCCGGCTTTCAGCACAGACATATGCATAGGGTGTGTCCACCTACAAAGCAAAGCACATCAAATTATTAGCTAGTTTCTGATACAAGTCAAATGAAAGTTCTGTTAGAAATAATACAGTTGGTTATCACATAAATGGGAGAATATGCCAAGAGGTGAATACACAATGCAAAACCAAACTGCATAATCAGCATATAAGAAACTAATCAGGAGATGAACATCAATGTGACTAATACTTTTTTTTTTTTTGGGGGTAGCTCAGTTGTAGGAATTGAACTTGGACTAATACTATCAAAATAAGAGCATAAGTGACAATAATCTAGAGATGAATTCCAATATGACTAGATGCTATCATTAAGAGAACCTCAAAGCACCACTTAGCAATACTACCTTCTGCAACAATCCAAAGAAGAAGGAATGACCAGATTGCTCGATCCACCCATCACCATCTTTTGCTTGATGGTAGTCTTTGCAATCCTAAAAAAACAAAAAAAAAAGAATCATAAAGCTCACAAGTGGAAATTTAATCATGTATTTCCTATTGATGTTCATTAGGGAAAGTATATAGTAAACAGATGGATTATGGTATACAATACTTCAAATGGGCATCCTGCATCCATTCCTAATGGCCAGAAGTGGGAATTAAACATTATGGGCCCCTCTGGGACATCCACCCCACTACACTTAATCTCCCTGTTTGCATCGTGAAGGATGGTAGATACCTCTTTGAAGCCTTGTATATAATACAGGTACACTCCCAGTTCATTAGTGCCTAAACAAGCACCCAAATCAATCATCATCCACAAGTGCAAAGGTAATAAAAAGGAAACCTGGCACCATCGGGCCCGAGACTTTGAACGGTCAGTGTGGACCCATAAGTGGAAGTTATTGCATTTTTTGCAAGCTATCCTTTTTGAATCACCATTAGGTTCCTCCTCATCAACCTCTGAATGAGAGAAGCCAGGTCCAAAGAAACCTTGCCTTCCTTTCTGGAGAAGTAATGGAAATTTGGAAACCAAATCAACTCCAGACCATATTACATGAGAAACAGAGAAAGGATACTGTAATTCAATGGAGTGGCAAAACCAATAGTACATTGGCTCATCACCATCCAATGAAATGATGGATGTCCATGGACAGAGAGTTAGGGCCCACCATTCGGGTCATGGGATCTATCCATCACCATCCACCACTTCAACTGACAGTGATGACTCAATGGATTGTGGTTTTTCTATAAAGTATTTTTTCTCCACAAAAATAGGAGGAAAAAGAAACACACCCTCTGAGAAGCACTCTGGAATCTACGGATGTAGTTGAGAAGTTCCTCCCTCCTCAATTCATCATCATATGACTTTCTCTTCAAAGAATCCAGTAATACCTGAAATTGATTCCAAGTTATGTGAAGGTTCATGAATAATGATTCCAGATGTAAACATTCATAACAATGATCAACTGGAAGAACCAACTTGAGTTAAATAAAACCTCATAAGCATTTTGAAGCTTCTTGAAGGCTTCTGCCGCTTTTTCATTGCCCATATTTTTGTCAGGATGGACCAGCATTGCCTAGTCAAAGAAACCATTAAAATATTAGAACATGACAATTTCCTCAACCACTGGATTTACAAGCATATGTAACAGAGCCATTCATAAGAAGAGAAACATACTTTTTTCCTATACTCTCGCTTAAGAGATTGAACATCAATGTTTTCGAAACGAGATAGGCCCAATGCCGCATAGTGGTCGGCACAATTCAATAATCGTACAACTTCCTCTTCCGATGTCAATTCTGTTTCTGAAGAAGCACCACTGGTTGAAGGAAATCCTTGGTCTGTGGATCTCGCAGTGGCGGTTTGAAACCCTGGATCAGAGGAACCAGAATGGAGAGGCTCACCAAAGAAGGCACCTGGCCTTCCTTGAGTCTCATCAGTTGCACCCCTTGATTCACGCTCATTTATATTGTTCTTTAGAAAGTAAATCAAAACATCACTGGATATGAAAGACAAGTTTATCCCCAGGAAAAGCCCAAGCCACCCAACATATAATTTTGCAGAGTAAATTGCATATAATGTGGTAATCAGGAGAGCGATGCGTTCTTGGTTCAACAAAAAAGCGACCCCTGCAAATTCATTGGGCAACAGATAAGTAGCACACTTTGAAATAAAGCAAGGGAAGTGTACTTTCATCCAATGGACTACAGAAAACTAAGTACATTGGCATCATCACCATTCAAGAAAATGATGGGTGGTGATGTAGAGAAAGTGGGACCCACCATTATGGCTACATCCTATACTTCTGTCCCACATGCTCCATCACTGAACATTTCATTGGATGGTGATGACCCCAACAGTGCATGATTTTTCCATTGGTCACTGGATTACAGTGTATGTCCTAACAAAATATTAATTGTTTCTAAGATGAAGAAAGGCCAACTTTAGAGAAATGGGTAAAGAATAAACCTCCAACCAAGATCACAAGACCCGTAATCCAAAAGCTGCCATACATCCATAGAAACACTAGAGCCAAAAAGGCAACTATTACAATTGCAAGGGAGAAGCCAAGTAAGATGGTTGCCATGCCAGTTGTGGCCTGAACAACAAGACATAAGTTAGAAAATGTAACTTTCCAAATAATTAATAACTGAAAATATTGTATGCCCTCATAGAAGCACAATGTACATTTACTTCCCTATGGTAAAAAACTAGCTGGGAGTATTTGCGAGACCGATGTGACCTACTCAACCTGACAACCAACCCAATAAATAAATAAATAAAGAATACTCACCCTGGATCAGCCTTAAAAAATTCACACCCTTGGAGTGTAAGCAGATGGTCCAAAAATTGGACAGTAATCTAGGTGTCTAGGTACTCAAAAACCTTTTTTTCTCTCTCTGAGGTACTCATCTGTTGATTCTAAAGTGGATCCCAAAATTTCTGATCAAAAACAAAAAATAAAAAAATAAATCCTCTGGAGTAGGTCATTTGCCGGAGGAGTAAACGGATTTTTTGCTCTAACAGAAGCACAGTACACAATAAATAAAATAAATGAGTAAATATCATACTTTAACACCTAGAAAATAAGAGATTTCACATGAGACCTTCCCTCTTTCTTCCTATCAAATGTTCTTATATCTTGGATTTAGTTGTCATGGACCCCTCCCGTATGCCTCCTCACATTTTCACATGTTCCCCCTTCAAATTTTTGTTTCCACTCATAGGTTCTCTCTCAAACGCTCCCAGTTATCTCCCTTCTCCCTCTCATTGTCACAAACTCTCTCTCTCTCTCTCTCTCTCAAGTTACAAAAAAGGTAAACAGTTCATGGTCCCACGTTTCTCAAGGTTTTCTACCATCATTGTGAGGACTAAAACATCATGAATAATCTTCGCTTTAACTAAGAAAAACGTTTCCAAAAGTCGTCTTTTGACTAATTATTGAGGAGAAATACATTTATGATATTCCAATGAAAAATTACAACTTTTTGACAAAATTTTTGGGTAAACATAAAGGTGAAAACAAAACTTCCTTCACCGGCACAAAGCCAACATGCCAACTCTTGAAAAATAATAAGACGCAAGAGCAATAATTGTACAGCCCAAATATTGACATTTGAATAGAAAATGAGATAAGCATACCAAAGAGATAATGGCGGTCCACATGCATGGAGATCCCTATGTACTAAGACCACCATTGAAATTACGGTTTGCATATGGTGAACAAGGCATCAGATAACAATTTTTTTGGGTATTACAAAATAAAAATTGAGCCTACCATTTCATAAAAATCACCACTACGAAAACACTCTGCTTCTCTGATAAAAAGGTTCCTCGTAAATCAATAAATATACCAAATGTATTTGCGACAAAGCAGGAACACTTGCCCAAGATAGTATAGAGCAGTTAGGGACAAGCCTGAATGGCTTTTGTATCAATGCATAACATACCATACAGATTTCTCGAATAATACCCATTATAGAGAGAAAGAGGGAAACTTAGAATAAAAATTTCGAAAGATAAACACCGATGTATAAGAACAAAAAAAGCACAGAAAAAAAACATAAATCAGTAGGTAATAAAAAAACACACAAAAGAAGTACAAATATAAGGCTGATTTTCCATATATCAGACAACAATGGAAAAATTAGAAAATATTGAGAAAAACTATGCAAAATTCTGATGAAGAGAGAGAAAGAGAGAGAGCATACGGCATTTCTTGCAAAAGGATAAAATGGCTGACAAATCTACATGCGTTCTTTGTAGAGAGAGAAGTGGGGGAGAGGTGAGAGAGAGAGAGAGAGAGAGAGAGAATGGGGAGAGCTTGAGAAAGAGAATGTTCAGGTGGAAATAAAAAATTTTGGGGGGCATAATATGGGAGAAACATGTGTCAAAATGGGAAGAGGGATATGGCAGGGGGTCCAGGAAACCCAAACCCAAAAAGTAACACCGCTTGATAGGAAAAGAAAAGGGAGGGTTCCATTTGAAATCCCTTTATTTTTGGGGGTTATGTATGATAGTTTCCCTACATAAATTAACAAAAAAAGCATCAGCAAATAAATAATGGCATTAACAAGACAGACTACAGGCATGACAGTGCATGGTTCAGTATGATAAACAACAAATTCAAATACCCACATACACAAAAGAATTACAAACACATGGGGACTCCAAGTTGCACCACTCGAATAGTGAGCTTAAATAACCCACACTCCTAAATTAGTGACCATAAACTACCCATATATCATTAATAATTACTTAATCAATATTTTATTTCAAAATTTTCGAATGAGTATATATTTAAAATCACTCTAAAAAAACTCAAACCTGATTTCAATAAGATTCTAGAGTTTTTTTGCACCGTTGTGTTTTGAAGGGGTTTTCAATTGATGGGATACACCCTTCCTTTTTAAGATGATAAAGTCAACCATGCTTAGAGTCATCATCATCGTCAAAGCCTTTTTCCAACTAATTGGGGTCGGCTACACGAATCCTGGTCTGCTATTCTGCTCTATTAAGGGTCATACCCTCAGTGAGGCCATAAGGCCCCATATCTTTTTTCACTACTTCCAATGATGTCCTTTTGGATCTACCCTTTGCCTTTTTAGAACCTTCCACTTGAACTCAATTGCACATTCTAACAAATGTTGTATAGGGTTTGCATCACACACACATGGCCAGCTCACCTAAGTCTAATCTCTCTCATCTTATTGCCTATTGATGAATTTTCACAAATGTATTCATTTCAAGTTCTATCCCTTTTTGTTTTGCCACTCATCCATCTCAACATCTTCATCTCCGCTGCACTCATTCTATAGGCATATTGTTTTCTGACCACCCAACATTCTGCCCCATAAAACAAAGTTGGTCTCACAGCTGTCCTATAGAACTTACACTTCAGTTGCATTGGTAAGTATTGGTATGCGGCGATCACATAAAATTCCAGTTGCACATCTCCACTTCGCCCACCCAGCTCTAATTCTATGTGCGACATCTTCCTCAATCTTTCTATTTTCCTGAATTATCGACCCAAGGTATCAAAAGTGCACTTTTTTTGGTAATTGTTAGCCAATAATCTTAACTATTTCCTCGTCTCTACTCCTTATTACTAAATTTGCATTATGTATACTCTATCTTAGTCTCGCTAATTTTAAAACTTTTAGATTCTAGAGCATCTCTCCAAAGTTCTAACTTTGCGTTGAGGCCGTTCCGCATCTCATCAATCAAAACTATGTCATCTACGAGCAACGTGCACCACAGTACCTCATATTGTAGGTGCCTAATTAAGTTGTCCATAACTAAAACAAAGCGGTATGGACTCAATGCTGACCCCTGAAGTAGACCTATTGTCACTAAAAACTCACTCGTCTCTCCACTAGTTGTTCGTACACTAGTTAAAGCTCCATAGTACATATCTCTCACTAAGTTGATGTAGTGTTTGGGTAATTTTACTTTTATTTTAATCATGAGTAGGATTTCATAAGCCCACATTACGTTCTAGAAAAACCCATGTGTGCGTGTGTCAAAAGATAACTACTAGAATATTGAACTCATACTATCCAAGGCCATGCATCATGGTAATCTCAACACCCATTTCAATATCAACGCAAACAAAGTTTTCTTTCTATTAAAAGGTATTTTTTTTATAAATTGTACTACTGGTACAAAGTGACTATTCAAATGTTTATCATGATTAAAAGGCATGTATTCATCCATACTTCTTCCATAAAGTAATAAAGCATTTCATTAAATTGGAAAAAGGAAATTGAAAACTAAAAGTAAAAAGCCTACAAAACCAAGCCATCGGAACATCTATATAACCAACAATGACAAAGGAAGGAAAAAATAATGCCCCAGAGCATAAAAAACCTGGCAAACTTTCCCCCGTCAAATGGCGCAGGTCAAGGTGGATGTGTACCTCTTCTAGCCTATCCACAAAAATTGTTGGAGAGCAAATCTTATCATAGTTGAAGGTATTTGCAGAGAAGAATCTATTATTCCATAATTCCATATTACTTTTGATTATTTTTTTTTCTCTTTTGATAAAGATGTACTTTTGAAATATTTATTGTGGGAACAAGTTGTTAACCAAAAGATATAAGTCGAGAATAAAAGTTTCCAAAAGTAAGTTCTCTGATTAATCCCAGAAAGTTTATTCTAAAACATAAAAGAGAAAAATTCCAAGATGCGAACTCCAAATAGAGGCCTAAAACATGGAATGTAAACCAAAGACCTGAGTTAGATAACTTATCCAAGAGAATACTGCTGCCACTTGTCACCCTTTCTTTCTTTCTCTACAACAGAAAGCCTATGGCTCGCTTTCAAATTCAATCGTGCTACCAGAGTTACAAAAAATGGATCTTTTCATCTTAATCTAATAAAGGAATCAAATGCTACACACATAAAACCGCAGCTTCATCAAGTCTTGAATCCCACATGCTGAACTACAGAACCAACAAAATTAATATGCTCAATCAGTAACTAGCAACAGCCTTTCCTGCAGAGCTGTTTACCATGAGATTATCATTTCCACAAGAAATTCATAGCTCTTGCTTGAAAGCAACTTAGAACCATCATCCCCCATGTAAACATCACCGAAAAACTATTCAAATTTAACTTATCGCGTCCAAACAATACCATAACTACTTAGGAGGAACCAACTTGCAAATCAGTCTGTAATTCAACGAGGGATCGTGGATGAGCTAGTCCAAAAGTCTAAACCTAGGCTCTAGTCTAAACTCTAAAGCCTAAACCTAGGCTAAGTCCCTAAAGTTTGAAAAGGAAATGTTAAAGAATTGGGCTGAGTGGTAAGTATTTGATGGATATGTGATTGTGCATTCTGATATTGATTGAGGCATGTGTTTGGAGTTTGAACCAATTATAGAGTTCTGTTCACTCGCTTCAGTGAGAATACTTTCTTGGGTTCTGCAGCAAATCAACAGTATCAACCATAAGAAAAAAAATAAAAAATACTCGAATTAATAGCAAAATGGCAAACGGAAAGTGAGAAAAACGATCATCCCTCTCAAGCCCCCAGAACTCTTAGAAAAAGGTATTTTCTATTCCCTATGAACTAAGGTAGTAGGTTGTTTTGTGCTCTTATATCAAACTTAGCTAGTTTTAATAGCAAAGTATATGACTCCTTGAATGAAGGTTGAGAAAAATTAGTTTCCTCTACGCATTTATATAGTTGTGAGCATCATCTACAACATAACACATGATCATCAAAGATTGGCATCATGCTCCCTTTCAACGATTACATAGCAAAAGCAAAACTTTAAAGTCACAACTTCACAATATATTATACGTCTGAGTTCACTTTGTGTTTGTTTACTGTGGACCAAAACAACGCCCCGAATGATACGACTTGTCATTACCCTACCAAATTTTACTGAATTCAAAAGATCAAGATTCTCTAGATGAGGAAAGTAAACTTTCTAGTTAATGAAATGAATACAGAAAAGACAGTCCACCAGTAAATAGAACTTACCACCATTATAAGAAATTTAGAAGTCCCTATCATTGCAGTAACTGAAAGAATGCTGCACCAGATCACAGTAAAGAAAGATGTTGTACCCAAACGAAACAATGAATCAAACCCCCTAAGACTGCAGTCCAGCCAAACCAGGGATAGTAGCAGCACTGTCTTCCCAAATTGATGAAGCCACCTCCAAATAATTGGGTAAGCATACTTGGTCTTTGCGATTATACAATCACAAACATTTGATACCATGTTCCTTAAAGTGGTGAGCCTCGGATTCTGTTTTTTAAGCCATTCCCTGACTATTTCTAAAACAGACAATGCCGAAGTTCCCAAACTCCTAGAACCCACATCATCTAAAGATCCTGAACTTGCCATCTTCTCTTGAACTCCATTTTGTAAGCACCCAGACGGATTTCTTGAATATTCAGAATCCTTATCTATTGACATAGGTTCAACCTCTCCAAACTCAGAAGACCCATATGCAAATCTATCTCCATTTTCTCTTTGTTCTTGTGAAAAAGTCGCATGTCCATTGGTTGATTTTGTATTCATTTCAGAGCTTTCTTTGTGAACTACATTTTCTGATTTTACAATGTTTTTCCTACCATCTTTTGAATAATTGGTTTTCTTTGACTGACCTCTAGATGGACTGCTTTTCTTGCATTGGTCACTAGGTTTCTTCTGCTTTGATGGAACAGCTTCTGACTCTGAAACCGGAACCTTATGGGCAGTACCTTTTCGAGCCATGTGACTGGAAATTGATGAAATACAGATCGGAGCTATTTCTCATTAACTCCACATTTTCAGAATACAAAGATGTTACCAATCCATTTACAGAGAAAATAATCTGCACCTATTAGCCAGTTGGGAAGCTTATAGCACACCTGAAATAGCGATTAGAATGAAAGCATTATTGACATGTTGACATCTAAATGAGATTTTGACATTCCATATCCAGTTTTAAAACTTTATGGTGTGCAATCAATTGATGATATATTTCAACATAAAACCACAAAATTGCATGGCAAACAATTATATGAAGAGCATGTCACATGGAGAAAAAGTAAATTAGAAAAATACATATAGAGTACCAAGATGGGTCTGGTTTCTAAGCTCTAATTCCTAAAATACCTAACCAATTCATGAAGAACATACAAAACGTTGTTCTATAAACCACAAAAAATATACTGTCACTCCTAAGGTTATAACGATTTTGGTAGTGAAGATGATAGAAAGCAGACAAGGAAAAAGGCAAAGAGAAGAGATGTACAATGGATCCTGTTTGTGGCTTATCTTTTTCTAGGGTAAGTACTATAAAGAAAAGGATGTAGAAGTTTTAACAGATATAGCTATGACTTTGCATCACAAGCAAAAGAACCGGTATGGTAAAGCCATCTAAGATTCTACATTGTCATTGTCCAAGCCAAAGAAAAAAAATAAAAATGCATTCTTCAATATTGTGAAGAGGCATGAATCCAATGCCTGCCTAGATAGATGGTACTCGTAAAATTTTCTTGAATGCTGTTTGAAATGGATCAAGTTCCTTACTTGAGATCTGGATTCAACATAATTCATTGACAAGGTTCTTATTTGATTGTGTAATTGAATTTTTTGATAGAATAGCATGTACAATAAACAAGGCTTCTTTAATTAAATTCCCAAATTTACTTTTATAATGCGTTCCTTTCTTTCTGAGTGATACTAATTTGATCAAACATCATAACAACAATCAACTAGCATCAGCAATATTCCACTAGATATCCCAAACAGGATTTATAGATTTCAGTTTCACATCATGATGAGAAGCTCTTAAAGATAACAGATGCACTAAAATTCGAATAACGAAAGATATAATTGGTTCGAGCATTTGAGGAGAATAAAGAGAGCTATCACAAAATGCAATCTTCAACGTTTTATTGAGGATGACAGTAGTTGCTAAAAAAAGAGCATCTAATGGCACCATACTAGATCCACGACATTATAATAGCATAAATAATAATTTAATTTGGAGTTAGATGAACAATCAATCAGGTGTTTCTCTTGTTCTGTGTCCACAAAAAATAAGTGTTAAATTTGCTGACTCGAAGCATTATTCTTCATTAATCATTAGTGGAAAAGGAGAAATTGACATTGCTCTTCTTCAAGAGCTATCTGTTTCGTATTATATGTCGCAAAGATAAGCGACAAGAATTGTCATAAAACTTAAGGAAATTTCTACATATGTTCTATTAGATGATTCAGACGATGTTTAGAAAGAGAGAGAGGGGGAGCAGTGTGTCCAGGGCGCCAAAGCAGGAAATGAACCCAGGACCATAACGCACATGAACCACACGCCACCATGATGGCCGATTAAGCCATCAAATCATTCAGACAATGTTGCTCGATGAATCCTAATAAATATCTTTAACAAAGAGCGTAGGATCAAAAGCACAAGGAAGAGGAAGCACACCTCTTGTATATGTGACATGGTATCAAAATGGTATCAAAGTGAACCCAATGAAGATAGTTTTCTCTAACAAGCTCTAAGGAAGTAGCATGTGAACTATGATTCAGTATAAATGGCTATATTTGACTGCGGATGCCACTTGAATGTGAAAGCATAATAGTACAAGTTGAATCCTCAACAGTAGATAATAAGAAGACCTTTCGGTTTCTTGAGCATCGGTCCTCACCAAAATTCTATAATGTTTTGTAGTAGGTTCCTGAATAGTTTTGTTGTATAATAACACCAACGAATTTCTGTAAAGAAAGATCCTACCCAAACGTCAACACTGACAATCTTTTCTTTTTCCTGAAAGTTTATCAACACTGACAATCTTTTCTTTTTCCTGAAAGTTTATCAACACTGCCAATCTCCGAGGTTCGCTAGTGCAAAAAGCAAATGGCGTTCGGTATTAAGAAGAATCTTGAGCACACTAATCCTTTAGTAATGTGAATGCCAACCCAAAGCACATGAAAAGCCATAACATAGCAAGTAATTTCACAAAGGCCTTTCTATTGAGGAGATTTTCAACCCAAAACATAAACCCAATGACAAATACACAGATCAAGAAATTTAAATGAAGAAATAGAGAATTTCTAAGCTTTTTCTATATCTGGTTTACTTGATCCTCCATGTGTTAATTAAAAAAAAAAGTAATTATTTGGTGATTCGCTCCCAAGAAAAGTAAGTCAAAGCCCACAGTTGAAAAACCCAAGGCATACAAACCCCACCCTTAACACAAACTAGGGCAAAAATCCCATTGGAGCCATTAAACAGAAAACATACATTAAATATCAAAATTCAGTTCATGTAATAGCAGATTATCCTCGATTTAAAAGTAAATAACCAAATATAGCTGCAATAATACAGCAATACAATGCAAGGCACGACCAAATAAAAATAAGGCCAAAAAACTTCAGTCAAGATGCAAGCATATGCAACATTTCAAGGTATCTAAAATTGCTAGTAAGATATTGCAAAAACAATCAACAAACACCCAAGAAAATAAAGAACGTAACACAAATACACCGAAAAGAAATTGAATATATCAATGGCAAAATACTCACTCTGATGAATTGGGCTAGAGAAGAATCAAAACCCTATCTAGTATGGTAATCTCATAAAAAAGGCATAAACCACCGAAACTAGAAAAATGCATTGAGCAAATTTAAACCCTGGATCTCCAAATTGCTCACTAAGATAAATGAAACTCAAGAAAATCAATGACCTAAAACAAGAAACCGATGAAAATGGCGACATGGAAAGGGACCTTGCCAGAAAAGACAGTGAGGAGAGAGGAAATTGTGAAAAACAATGAAAGAGAGAGAGAGAGAAGATGGTCAGAGACGGTACAAGCCAAGCAACGAGTATGAGAGAGAAAGAGGCGTGAAAGTACCTGGAATCAAGAGACATGCATGCAGTCTGAGTTAGAAACCGGAGGCTCCAAGAGAGAGAGAGAGAGAGAGAGAGAGAGAGAGGAGAGATGTTGCGTTAGAATGCAATGGTAGGAATATTGCCGCTAAAGATATTTACGTGCTTTGGACAATGAAGCTTTTATTCAACATTTTCGGACTTAATGTATGCACCATTTTAAGCATGAAGTTTCTGTAGGCCCGGGGCTTTATAAAAATAACAGGGAAAGGAAATTATTTTATGGGAAAAGTTTATACAGTGCCGAGGCTCTAAACCATGGTTTAAAAAACGGATCGGTGATTCGGATTGGGCTTCCAAAAAACTGATCCGGATCGGCAAATCGGCGATCCCGATCGGAAATCGGGTGAATCGGTCAGATTAAAGTTTAAAAAAAATTCGAAATAATTATTAAAATTCATTATAAATATTGGTTTTTAGGAATTCAATAAAAAATGAGGGTACTCTATTAAGAATTTTCATGTTTTTGAATGAATATGCGAATATTGATATGTTCTTTCCCTGCATGAACCGCCATTCAGCATTTAATTTACAGTATTTCGTGCTCATCCCTACACTGTTGCTGTTGGGACTCGATATGTGAAAAATATGGCTGGGATAGGGTGGCCTCAGAATCATCATCTCTCTCGTTTTCTCTTTGAATAATATGGATTAAAAAAAAAAAAAAAACAAATTTTCAAAAAAATCGATCATGGATTAAAAAAAAAATCACAAATTTTCAAAAAATTCTATCATGGATTGCAAAAAAAAATTCGATCATGGATTAAACAAAAAAAATCACAAATTTTCAAAAAATTCAATCATGGATTACATAAAATTCGATCATGGATTACATAAAATTCGATCATGGATTACATAAAATTCGATCATGGATTACAAAAAAAAACAAACAAAAAAAACAAAAAATTCAATCGTGGATTACAAAAAAAGAAAAAAATAGTTCGATCATGGATTACAAAAAATTCAATCATGGATTACAAAAAACTCTATCATGGGTTACAAAAAAAGCAAAAAACAAAAAATTCAATCATGGATTAAAAAAAAACAAACAAACATTTCGATCATGGATTACAAAAAAAAAACAAACATTTCGATCATGTATTACAAAACATTCGATCATGGATTACAAAAAATTCTATCATGGGTTACAAAAAAAAAAAAAAAAACAAAAAAATCGATCATGGATTACAAGAGAAGAAAACAAACATTTCGATCATGGATTACAAAAAATTCTATTATGGGTTACAAAAAACCAAAAAATTCGATCATGGATTACAAAAAAAATAAAAACAATTCGATCATGGATTACAAAAAAATCGATTAAGTATTACAAAAAAATCTATCATGGATTACCAAAAAAAAAAAAAAAAAAAAAAATTCCGTACGGAATCGCCGATTCACTGTTCGGACTCGCCGATTCCGTACAGTGAATCGGCGATTCACTGTACAGAATCGTCCGGTTCTCTCTAGAACCGGACGATTTCTGATTTTGGGGCGATCCGGTTCCTTTTTCACTATTTCCGAGTCGAACCGGGCGAGTCCAGTTCGACTCGGCGTTTTTTAAAACGCTGCTCTAAACAATCACATTTGAACCTTTCTCAAAAATTTCATTACACGGGATTGTTTTGATGTCTAAAAAGCTTCAAATTGATCATCTCGACATCAAGATACGTGGATATGAGAAAAAAATTGATTTCAAGTTTTAAAAATAATGTATTTTGTTATGCATTTTTTGACTGTCAATTTTCGAGTTTTCATAAATAGGCCGATCTACACTATTTTTTAAGCTTTAAACTTTGTAAATAAATATCAAAATATATTTTAAGACTATCACAAATATATCCATTATTGAAACCACATTTCTCGATACTATTTAAAGGTGGGCTCTAATTTGATTGTTTAGAGCCTATGCTCTATACAAACCTTACCCTTATTTTATTGGGTGGCTGTAGTTATTTTATTGACCAAACTAACCCTTTAAAATAAATTTTTTCAAATTTTGTGACACATTCATGCAATTAGATTGCACATCCTATAGTTGTTGGTACTTATGACCTCCATCTATGAAAGGTAAATAGTCTCATTGCATACAATCCCAAAATAAATAAAGCCTCGCTTCAAATCCTCGTCCGAAAATCACTTTTACTAATAAAAATCTCCAATGGATCTAAAAGCAATTCTTAAGACGGACAATAGGATTTGAAACTCAAAAAAATGATACATAAATGAATGGCCTAGATAATTTATTATAATATATATTATTTTTAGAGCTTGAAATCTTTTTTTTTTTTTTTCGCAACTACAATGTTCATGCCGAGATAATCGATGTAAAAGTTTTTCAACAATTGAATTGTAATTTCCTGATAAGTTATGAAATGAGGCTTTACTTATTTTGATAGGGCTGCAGCCCTATCAAACTACTTTCTTTTAAATAATTCACTGCTCAAGGACGGTGAAGATTAACCGTGGCATTGATTATGGATACACCCCGGATAAATCTCTGCCGTTTCTCATTTAGAACCGACGGTAGAAAATCTTGTGGTATACCATATACTAAACCACCATTGAATTTGTATATACTAGTGGATCATATTCACTCGAAAAAATATGCTAGCGGACATTTCTTAGAAAGTGTACGTTTAGAAATTGAAAACACGAATAAATTAAGGATGCATTTTCCATAAGACTTACACTTGATGAAAACAAAATGAAGTATGTTGCGAATCCTCGATCGTTCTGAGAGCACTTTGGCATTGGAAATATATATAATCGCTCTAAAATCGATTTTTAACACCAACTATCAAATTCGAAAACTAAAAAAATGATATAGATCTTGCAAATCCATAAATACTTATTTCTAGTGCAAAATGGATTGTCTATAAATGTGCTATAATTATATTATTTTTAAGGCAATTTATATTTTTTTGGCAACCACAATGGTCAAGGCTAAGATGATTGATTCGAAGTGTTTCGACGTCAATACTGCAAATTTTTGTGAGTTTTGAGGCAATGATATACTTATTTTGATAGAGGTGCAGCCCTATCAAAACATTTTTCATAATTTAATAATCGGTATTGTGTATGTGGAAAAGGAAGTTTGTTGAAATAAACTTAAGATATTAACTATTTGATATTTTATTATTATTTTGATTTAATTTTAAAATCTCCATTTAAATAAGGTGAGATTTGTCTAAGGTGTCGACCTTATACTATTGAATTAAGGCATACCTCAAAATTGTACTGAAAGTACAATTCGATGTCATAAAGGCTTTCTATGATATGGAAATCAATTGTATATGATATGGAAATCAATTGTAACACCTAATTATTAAATTTTTAGCTTTATAAATTATGCAGATCTAACGTATCTATAAGAAAAATTCTAAAAAAGGATAGTCCAAGTAATATATATATATATATATATATATTTATACCCATATATGTCGATGTCAAGATGATAAATTGTAGGGTTTTCACCCTTATAACAACCTTGTCGGATTTTTGAGATGTACCTCATTTCTATGTTATAACACCTTATACGAACTTTTTCCTTCAAATAAACATGATTTTGAATTGGCCCAAGGAAAAAAAGGGGTAAAATATTACATAATTTAAAAGTCTATTGATTTAAAAAACTTTAAATATAATTATCTATTGATTTTAAGTAGTTCACAAAATTTTAGATAAAAAATGTCTTCCCAAGCTAGTCTTATCCTCGAGGTAGTAAGAATATAATAATGCTCACACTATAACATAGTAATTAGAATACAACGCCCGAGGTGCTACGTGAGCGTAGTGTTATCAGGATCAGACTGGAGTTCGAACCAGTGAAGGGATTGGTTCACTTAAAAACCTATCCAATTGGTCAAACCTCTTTAATATGCATAAATTTAGGAATTAAAAAAAATGATAAAATATTAGGTAAAACCAGTGTTTTAAAAAATGCCGAGTCGAACCGGACGAGTCCGGTTCGACTCGAAAATCGCAAAAGTGGATCGAATCGGCTGAAAAATCGGAAATCGTCCGGTTCTAGAGAGAACCGGACGATTCTGTACAGTGACTCGCCGATTCACTGTACGGAATCGGCGAGTCCGTACGGATTTTTTTTTTTTTTTTTTGTAATAGATTTTTTTGTAATACTTGATCGATTTTTTTGTAATCCATGATCAAATTGTTTTTGTTTTTTTGTAATCCATGATCGAATTTTTTGTTTTTTTGTAACCCATGATAAAATTTTTTGTAATCCATGATCGAATTTTTTGTAATCCATGATCGAAATGTTTGTTTTTTTTTCTTGTAATCCATGATAGAATTTTTTGTTTTTTTTTTTTTTTTGTAACCCATGATAGAATTTTTTGTAATCATGATCGAATGTTTTGTAATACATGATCGAAATGTTTGTTTCTTTTTTGTAATCCATGATCGAAATGTTTATTTTTTTTTTTGTAATCCATGATTGAATTTTTTGTTTTTTGCTTTTTTTGTAACCCATGATAGAGTTTTTTGTAATCCATGATTGAATTTTTTGTAATCCATGATCGAATTGTTTTTTTCTTTTTTTGTAATCCACGATTAAATTTTTTGTCTTTTTTTGTTTGTTTTTTTTTGTAATCCATGATCGAATTTTATGTAATCCATGATCGAATTTTATGTAATCCATGATCGAATTTTATGTAATCCATGATCGAATTTTTTGTAATCCATGATTGAATTTTTTGAAAATTTGTGATTTTTTTTTTTTAATCCATGATCGAATTTGTTTTTGTAATCCATGATAGAATTTTTTGAACATTTGTGATTTTTTTTTTTAATCCATGATCGATTTTTTTGAAAATTTGTTTTTTTTTTTTTTTAATCCATATTATTCAAAGGGAAAATGAGAGAGATGATTACCCTATCCCAGCCATATTATTCACATATCGAGTCCCAACAGCAACAGTGTAGGGATGAGCACGACAATGCAGGTGAGTATAAAGGATGGACAATCTTCGGGGATTTTAGATTGGGAACACAATAAAACACTAACACTCAGGGATTTGGGAATAGTCAGACGCCTGCTAATATCGATGATTCGTTTTTAGATCGAATCAATGAATTGTTAAACGAATTCAATCAATGGCACCAGCGTGACCAAGAAGAACAATAACGTCGTCTATCATTTTATTTTTAGATCATATGTTACTAATTTTATGCTTTATTGTAGTCCATGTATGTTGATATACTTATTCCATGATAATTATATGTTTATCCTTTTGTGTGATGTAAATTAAATGCTGAATGGCGGTTCATGCAGGGAAAGAACATATCAATATTCGCATATTCATTCAAAAACATGAAAATTCTTAATGGAGTACCTTCATTTCTTATTGAATTCCTAAAAAACAATATTTATAATGAATTTTAATAATTTTTTCGGATTTTTTTAAAGCTTTATTCTGACCGATTCACCTGATTCCCGATCCGGATCGCCGATTCGCCGATCCGAATCGATTTTTTGGAAGCCCGATCCGAGTCATCGATCCGTTTTTTAAACCATTGGGTAAAACCATTCAAAACTTGTTAAAAATAGGAGATTTAAAAAAAACTTATCCTAAAAATCCAACCCGTACAAAAAAATTAAATGTTGCATTTTAAAGTTTAGTACGATTCTAATTCCAAAATTCATTTAATCTATGACATCAATATTCATAAATTATTATTTTCAATATAGTGTGCTAAAATATTAAAAGAAATATCAGTAAAAAGTCAAGAAAGCATGCCAAAATAGTAAGCACGAAATTTTTTTATTTTTAATCATTGAGGGTAGACTTTTTGTGTCAAAATTTTGAGATTTTTTTATTAAAGATTTTAGAAATAAAATACCACGTACAATAAAAAAAGAAAAAGATAGAAAGAAAAAAAAAAAGAAGAAAAATCATGCAAAAATCTAGCAAGAGAGATGAGGAGAGAGATGAGGAGAGATTGAGCCGGTTTATCCAAGAGAACCGACAAAACTAGCTGGTCAAACAGGTTCTGCCAGTCAATCACCGGTTTTGCCAATTCTGAGCCAATATAATTTTGTGCTCCTGTTCGACTGGACCAGGGTCTGGCCACTAGTTCCACTGAGTCAAATTATTGGTTTGGTCCGATCTAATCTTAATAAAAAATAATATTTATAAAAAATAATAATATAAAGAGACTATTTACTTTTAATAGAACGATAATACAGCCACTATTGTCCATCAAATTTCAAATCGTGCGATTGTGAGTATGTTATAAACTATATCCAAAATTCAAAAGAAATTTCCACCCCAAGCCATCCAATTTATGTAACAGTCGGAAGCAATTGTAACCATTTAGATAAATAATGTCATAATATACATTGCTATTTGTAAATGAACAATTGTTTCATGTGGACTAGATAGCATTTTTACAATATGCTGTCTACAGGTATAAAGCATCCATCTTAAATATCGATGCAAATAGGTAGTACATCTAAAAATGATTATAACTAACGGTTCAAATGTTTTTTTTAATACAATTATTGTTTTAGCTTTCAAAATTTAATTTTTTATTCATATTCATGATCTCCATATTAAAAATTATATATTCCTTAAAAATTAGGACCAAATTATATTTAAAAATATATTTATTGCTAAGCCCGCATTTTTACAATATGCGGGCTGGCCGCATAGAAGCCGTATCCTTTTTTATTTTCTATGTTTTTCTCAAGAAATGTTGACGCTTTTAGGGGGAAAAATATTCCTTTTTAGTTCATGGGAATTCCGAGGCATTTACCGTGAGATTTTATCACTGGGTATGCCGGGTAATGGTGAATTTCTTTTGATATTTGTTTCCATTTTTAACCATTTATTTATGGAAATTGTGGGTTCCTTTGATTTGAATTCCCACTCTGGAAACAAGTTTTTCTTGGGCGTCATGGTTTCCTATATTGATTAGTTTTTCTTGGGCTCTTCGGGTTTTTTTGTGCATTCTCTCACTAGCAGCAAGAGAGTGTCAGGAGCATTTGGAAATCATGGATTCCTCTGATTCATGGACTGGAACTTTCCCCGATGATGTTATCATGAACATTCTTGCTAGATTGCCTGTCAAGTCTATGTTTCGCTTCAAATGCGTATGCAAAGCATGGCATAAGTTGACTTCTGATCCTTATTTCATCAAATTCCACAATGAAATGCCTTCTGCAAGCTCGGGAGTTTTGGTCGAGATTGTGCAGTCAGTGTCAAACCAATCAAATTTTGTATGTATCGATAGCTCATCTCACATGGCTGAGTTTTCATTGGATTTCTTGAGCGATCGGGTGAAAATTAGGGCATCTTGTAATGGGTTATTGTGTTGTGCTAGTATTCCAAATCGTGGGGTTTATTACATTTGCAACCCAGCTACTCGACAATGGAGAATTCTTCCAAGGACTAGAACAAGGCCCGTAACTAGATATCACCCTGATGATGAAGCCAACCTCGTTGGGTTGGCTTTTGATCCTAAATTTAAAAAATTCAATGTTGTTTTGGCTGGTTTTTATCGGCCTTTTGGTCGAAGAGCTCTCGATTGTTTGGTTTGTCAAATTTTTGATTCAGAAACCAACTTATGGAGGAGGTCTATAGTGACCCAAAATGATGTTTTTACTCACATGAACAGGAACCAAGTTGTGTTTGCTAGGAGGTCTCTTCATTGGTTAACTTACAGTACATCACATATACTTGTTTTGAATTTAGATAAAGAAATTTGGATGAGAATTCCCTTGCCAAATGTGTTAGTGGGTGCTTATAATTGCAGAGTTTATCTATTGGAACTCGAGGGAGCGGTGTCTCTTGTTCAGATAACAGAGGGTTTCATGAGTATATGGGTGTTGGATGATTGTGTAGGCGAGAACTGGGTTGAGTTGGAAAGAGTGAATTTAAGGTGTATCAAAGGGTTTATACCTAGCATCTTCCCAATAAGCCAAAGCAGGGATTTGATCTTTTTGGCAACCCAAAGACATATATTTGTGTATCACTTGAAAAGCATGGTGTGGAAGGAGGTTTACTCAGTGAAAAATTCAGTTGCTTACCCATTGTGGTTTTCTTCATATGCTCATAGAAGCACACTTTATTCTTGGTAAAAGTTCAAATTTCTTTCAACCTCCTTTTTTTTTTTTTTTTTTTCATTTTTTTCTCTTATATGTTTCATTTATAGTTCTTATGTTGTACTTATGTTGGCCTCAGCTATAATTAATTGATGTGCTGGTATCGATTGTATATAACACAGAATTTGTGATAATGGATGCAGCCTACTAATAAAGTTTCTGTTACTGATAAAAAAGAAAACAAAATTGCTGTCTGCATTCGTTTTCTGCCAATTTCTTCATAGTTATATGGGTCTTCTTTTTGTGTCTTGCTGGAAAATTGTTTTATTTTATTTTATCCATGTATGTTGTCCAATAAAGGTCTTTTTGTTTCTTGATTGGTATGTTGGCCACGTTGAATAAAGCGATATGATTTTTAGCACTCATATGTTGTTTCTTCTTTTGATGCTGCTGTTGAGATAATTCTTCTTCTTAATGCTTTCTTGATGTTTTGTTTGCTTGTTGCTTTTTGCTTCATTTTGGACCAACACAGAATGACACTTATCATTGGGCAAAATATGGATAACAGTTATTATCTTATTGATTTTTAAGTTGATGATGTCGCTGCAATGCAATCCGTATACCATATGCAGGATTGTGGATTCTTCCATTATTTAGATGACTTGCAGGTTTCAACTTTTTGCTTTTCCCCTTTTTCCTCAGAAAGATTTAGACTTGAGACAATTTCTACCATCATAAACTATGATTTAGTTATTGGAAAAATTTTATATAAGATTGAGACTCTCAAAAATTCACAGGATCTGGAAGAGGTCCTTTCGATGTTGAACAACACTCAAATCAATCATCTTGACCTCGAGATGTATAGACGTGGAAAAAAAATGGATTTCAAGTTCGGGAAATAGTGCATCTTTTAATGTGTTATCTAGGCCGTCAATTTTCAATATTTTCTAGTTTTTATATATTTGCTCGATCTACTCTATTTTTGAAGCTTTAAATTTTATAATTAGAGATGGAAATAAATTTTCAGGCCTTCACAAAGATTTTTCTTTTGAAAGATCATCTTTCACATTATTCAGAGGTATGCCCTACGTTGATTGTTTTCAAACCACACCCTTAGTTATTTAGAAGGGCGCCAGAGTATTTGAAGTATACTATTCATACTCATGATTTTTGAATAACGTTTCGCAAGTTGCATAAGATGATAAGACTCTCTCTCATCTCTCTCTCTCTCTCCAGAGTATTTGAAGTATACTATTCATACTCATGATTTTTTGAATAACGTTTCGCAAGTTGCATCAGATGATAAGACTCTCTCTCATCTCTCTCTCTCTCTCGTCTCTCTCTCTCACTCTCTCTCTCTCTCTCTCTCTCTCGGTTATACTTGCATTAGAGCATTGCGGAGCCTCTCGCTTTAACCTTTGAGTCAATTTTCAATGTAAATGTTTCATCTGTATAGGAAACCAAAGTGTTAATTTGCTGTCATTGTGCCTGCACTCATCATCTATGTCCATTCATCCCTTCTTTTTTCACTTTTAAAACATATTTATTGTGTAAAATATGTCCTGACTGAGTATTCAGCGCACGATTTGGTGAAACTTCAGCATGCATTTTCTCCCAAAGGCTCCATTGACATATTAGGAGCTACAAAGTTAGCTTGCCATTCCCCCTTCCCACAGCCTGTATCCTGGATGGTTAATAGATGAGCTTTTGATCACATGATAGGTGTTACCTGTTTTTTTCTTAATTTTGCAATTTATTCCCATCTGCTGATCTAAAATATTTAGATGGATCTTGTCGCTAATCCATATTAGACTTGTACATGGGTATTCATCTTCAGTATTTGGCTTCGGAACAATTGAGATTTCTTCTTTGTTGTCTTTTTTAGGTATTATTGGTACCCATTTTTTCTGCAAGCCTTTTATTGTTTCTTTCTCTCATCAATTGAAATGTGGTTTATTTTCTTTTTAACCTATTGGATCTTTCAGGACCCACAAATGGGAGGACAAGTGGGAAGTTACCTTTGCATGTTGTGAACCTTTCCGTTATAAATATTCATGTGTTTTAAGTTGCATTCTTTATTAAAGTTTTGGATCTTTGGAGCAGTAAACAAGAATTAAAAAGACGTAACCCAACACCTTACGCCACGAGCTGATGGTAGCCATGCACCCCTTGTGTCTGCATTCCCGAAGGCACCGCACTCTTTCAAGAGGATTCACAACATGTTAAGCCCTACTAAGGTTCTTCGCTTGGCAATCAAACTAAACCACATGCTCCAGCGCTTGTATGGGCTCCCATTAATTCCTTTGAGTTTCATTCTTGTGGACGTACTCCTAGGTGGGATACGTAACACATTAGCTACAACACGGCATGGGTTGATACGCACAATGCCTAGTATCCATTGTTGACTACTGGGTTATTCCCTCCCCTAGTTTTTGTCTCTCAGTATTAGTGTTGGCCCAGCAGGGTGCTTTCGCCATTGTTCTTTATGAACTCTACGCATTTCACCGCTCCTCCCTTTGCCCCTACTGTACTCTAGCTTGGTAGTTTCCAGCACCTAAGATTTAATAATAATAGAATTAGAATAGTATAAAATAAATATGAAATGAAAGGTCTATTAAGTAATACAATATATGCATACGTTCATACTTCTAGAATCTATGCATGTTAAAATGGATCTTCTGTCTCTACTAGATGAGAGCCTGTACAATCACATGGAGTTGTTGTTCTTGCACTGAGAGGCCTCCACAACCTCAAGTATGACTTTTTCTTCGCATGTTAATTCCATTGAGATTCAATTAATGAACCTAAATTCATATTTGTCTTAGAAAGGAAAATGGATCTTGCATTATTCATCCAACTGAACTGTGTGCTTCTTTTCATGTTCTGGTGTTTGTTGCTGCTATTCATCACTGAGAGAGGCTGTTAACCTTGAATATACACTGCCACAAACTGGGCGGAGAAAGGCTTTAGAGGAAAAAACAATAGAAGTCATAGAAACAATGGTACCAAGGACAAGAACAGCTCTCTCGAAGGCAAACATGTAGTAGGTTGTAGAGTATAATTTGAAGTTCAAACTGGGAGGTTTTATTGAGAGGTATGAGGCTTGGCTTATGGTAAAAAAGTTCACTTAGACTTATTGAGTGAATTACAAGGAGAGATTCGCCCGGCTGTCAGGATAAATTCCATAACATTGATCCCCTATGTTGCAAACAATGAATGCTCCTTCCCTAATTGAATTTTAAGAATTTGTTTTTTGTATGATGACTCTAGGTGGGCGTAGAAAGGGAACTCATGAAAACCTAAGGTGCTCTTTTGTGGGATCAAACAATCTCCAAGTGTGTAGTTCAAAAAGATGTGACCTTTGTTGTTTTAGGAATTGGTTTTGGGAGGAGCCATGTTTTCGAGGAAAGGGAAAGAGGTGAAATTTGTCCTCTTGGTCTAAGTTGAAGATATTATCCTCGCAATCCTTAAGAGATTCTAGAACAAAAAAAGTACCTAACGAAGGTGTTAGTTAATAAAGGTTCTTTGGCTGCTAAGGTATATTTTAGGCATTGCAATCTGGTGTCCTCATTCAGAGAGGCATTCTCTTCTCAGTGAAGTACATCCCTGATCTTTTTTAAGATACATGGGAACTTGTAGCAAAACCAGTAGACTCTCCAATTTAGTTGACCCCAAGTTCCGGCAAGGTAGAACTGCTAAAGGATTTGGGGGTTATTAGAGATTGGTGGGAAGATCATATACATGACCATCATTGATCGTTAGAAATTATATAGTAATAGTAGCAAGCCAATTCTTGTGAACTCCTAGAGGAAGCTGTTTAGACTTTAGAGCCATATCACAGAACAATGCCATACCTCAATCCTTGGCCTAAGACCATTGCACAAGACCATTGCACAAGCCCGTGCTTGGGTTGACCAGAATTCTAACTCCTCACCCTCGTAATGAGCCATGTGGACAGAATCATTGATGGTGCGGTGTGGGTTTGTGTAACTGCCACACCAAGTGATGGGCAGTAAAGCGGTGCAGGTCCTGGTGGCCAATGTAATTAAGGGTGAGAGTGTGGGTGTACACTTGGGGCTATATAATTACCAGAGCTTTGAAGGGCATATTGTGTTATATACAACAAGGTGTATAGCATAATGAGAACATGATAGGGCCTTTTGTCTATAACATGTGCATTACTTTTGTGCTTGGGTGCTCCATTTCAAGTGTGTGTTTGTGGAAGGCTGGTCTTGTCTTAGTCTGGTTTGACTTATGCTTGGTGCCTCATGGTCTGGCTAAGTGAAGAAAGCTGGTGCCTCACGGTTTGGGTGAAGAATTAGCCCCCATGACAGCTACCTAGTCATGATGAGGAGCAAGATTATTGCAATTTATCACACCATTTGTGAGCTAATTTAGTGTTTTACAGCATAGAAGAACTGTGCTTCAATGGTCACCTTTATGTGGACAAGCAATGTGATAATTGGGATGCCTCCAATTCTGTTTTCCATTAGAGGACCATGTATCTGAAGATTGTCATTTCATAAGAGATAACCAATGTTTTAGAGATCACCAACTTGCCCGAGTTGCAAAGGAAAATTTTTGAAACATTCGTTTTAACTAGAACCTGGGGTGGGATTCACCCAGGTCGGCTCAGCTCGGGAACCTGGCGAGTCCTGAGTCCACAACTAGAGACTTTCCAAATTTCATCTTTTCTTTTTTTGGGTTAATTTTTTACAGATTTGGCTGAGCCTTGTCTACTCTGCCAAGTCAAAGTGAGTGACTCGGGCTCGGTACCCTGGTGAATACATGCCTGTCCTTGTTTCAGAACTCTGGTGAAAACATTTTATTTGAGATTAAAAGACCAATTCATGATATGTCCACCAAGTCCCTTGGATAGGGATGGGTAGTACATACTATATAAGCCAAGCTAGAGATGAATAACATACATGCTCCACCTGGAAGGGGTGCATTAGCGTGATTGGTATTACATGAGTAATTTTAATCATTATTTAGGCATTATTGTACTTCTTATATTTTTTATCCCTTCTTATAAAAGTACTTATACCCATTTGTAATTATTCAGAAACATTGAACATTAATGCTTTATGAAGGCAATAAGCTCCACTCTGTCCTTTGTCAATTACACCTAGATGGCAATTAGAGCTCTGTGAGGGATCACTAACCAATATAGCCTGTCCTTATTAGGACACAATGGTCTATGGTCATTATAAATTCTTGGTATCACACGGTTAATTGGTATAGTATTTTACTTACAATAAGAAGATATATGTCTGAAGGCCATGGGAACAATGTTGAATTGTCTAAGGGCCATTGCAACAAATGTTGGAACTTGGAAAAATAGTGTGGAAACCTAGGTGATCATTTAGATTGCTTCTGGGCACTTGTGTCACTGCATATTTGTGCTTCTCTGCAGTTTTGATTTGTTTAGGATGTTTAATATATCGTATCCCATCTAAGTAACAGTTGATGTGATGGAGGAAAGTTATACATTTGTGGCATCAGATCTACCACTTGGGTACTCTTCTAAAAATGTGTTACCTCAACCTCCACTTCTCCAACTGTTCTATAAACTTTCAGGCACTCATTTCAAATAAGTGTCCGTCATCACTTTGCTCTAGAGGCCATTGTTTTGAAGGCTAGTGTGTGTAACCACTGGAGCCCTATTCATATATTTTAAGGTGTCCATTGCTGGTTCCTCTTTTAATGCATTTTTCGCCGTCTACTTTGTTCTATATGATCTTAGTTTCACTGATTCATCTTTTGTTCCAATGTTTTTTCTCTTCACACATTCTACATTGTAGGCTCCATAGTTTTCTGCTTGAGAACTTTGAACTCTGAACTTTGAACTCTACTTTGAACTCTACTTTTGCGTTCTCCCTTTCCATCTCAGCATCCTTGTCTCCACATTTCTGTTCAGCAACCCAATCCCTTCAAGAACCAAAAACCTTTTGCATTTCTCATTACTTGTCTCTACGTACACTTCACTTTTAACTTCCCTTGGAAAAATTTTTATTTTTTATTTTTTATTTTGAGGAAAAAGTTTTATAAATACGAAGTTCTATGGTCGAATTTGGTGGGAATGTGATTGAGATAATCTTTTGCCAACTTGTGGTTAGGTTTTTCTCCGAAGGAGATACCTCTTTTGTGTTTGGTCATGTATATCTTGTTTGAATTTAGTTTAGTAAATGGATTCCAGTCCCTATAGATGACACATATCTTGGACGTAAAAGTCATACCAATTTACAAAAGAAAATCCCTAATGTCTTAAAAAGGCCTATAGATTTATGGAAAAGTCACAAAAATGCCTATAGGCGAATTGCTATAGTATTTTGCCCTCGTTACGGACATCGTAATGTGCTATGTCTGTGACGGTTTTGCCTAAAAACTGCCATGGACCTATGGGAGCCATGGCGGTACCCGTATATTTTTTGCATCAATTTTGTGTAAAAAAAATCTTGTTACGGACATGCTATGTTTGTGACGGACCGCCACAGATATGCTACGTCGGTGACAATCTTTAATCCACGCCGTCTAAAAAAATTGAACGTTGTCGAGCCTATGGGCGAAAATATTATTCATTTTCGCCCATAGGCATTTTGTAGTCCTTTCCATATATATATATATATATATATATATATATATATATATAGTAATGACACTATGAGACCCTCCAATACTCATGTGGGTAGAACCCCAAAGGAGCACCATTAAATTTTGATACAGATATCTAGAAATGTTATGACACGGATGTGGGACATGGGTGAATAGGTTTATTGATAACTTTTTTTAGAGATTTTTATCAAAATTTAATGGTGATCTTTTGAGATCTTACTCACATGGGTGTGGGAGGGTCTCATAGTATCATTACTCATATATATATATATATATATATATATATATATATATATATATATATATATATATATATATATATATATATATATATATAAAAGCTTGGCTAATATTTACTTGGGTCCCTCTAAATCCCCACATTATGAACCCTAGTGTTCGTAAAATCGAATTGGAACGGTTAACCGGACATGGCCCTAGAAGCGGTTTAATTGGCCTACCTGGCCGATTCAACCACTCTAACTGGGCAAGTCTCGAGTGGTAAAAAAAGTGTTGAAAAAGAATAAAAAAATACAAAAACAAGTTTACTAAAATATGAAAAGCATATAAGGAATGATTAAAACAAAACACATTCAAATGAAGCTCAAAATTAATAAAAAAAAAAATTTAAACCCATATTATATTTTTCAAGGCCTATTTTTAAAATTTTTGTAAAAAAAATGGGAAAATATAAAAGTGAGTATTAATGACCAAATTTTTTTTTAATATTTACCATAATGTAAAGAATATTTAAAATTGCATTACAAATCAAATTCCTTATTTTTGAGAATTTATATATATTTTATTTATTTATTTATTTTAAAATACCGGTTAATCATCCTAACCGCTCAAAACTGGAACCGGTCACTGGCCGGTTCCGATTTAACCGGACGGTTAGCTGTTAGACCGGGTGATTTTGTGAACAATGATAAACCCATAATCTAATTTTTATTTTATTTTATTTTTATATGTTTTAGATCATGGATTCGGATTGATATAGATGATCCGCCCCCCTCATCTGGGTTTTTATGTAGAGTTTAGTGCGACCATTTTCTCCCCATCACCATCCAAATAATGGGACCATGATAACCCTTAGGACCATTTTGTTAACATGATCATACGGATCATAATATGCTTTTGTATGATTATCACATATGAGCCGTGATATAAGGTAGGGTTGGCAATAGCCGGGTGGCTGGGCTCGGTTGGCTTGACCCTCAAAAAGTAGGGCATGGGACACAAAATATGGCCTAAGGGTTGGGCTAGGGCCACTAATGGCCTGGTTCGGCCTTGCCCAACCCTCCTTTTTCTTGTTCTTTTATATATTTTTCTTTATTTTTGGCCAATCCTGACGCGACCCTAATAGGGTTAGGGATTGGCCTGTACCAGCCCTATGAGGACAAGGGTAGGTCCAAGGTCAAGGCTAGCTCGGCCCATTGCCACCCATAAATCGTTTCAAATAATTAGATATGGTTTCTATTTGTCCATGTAGAAATAAATCCCCTCTTAAAAATCTATTTTTGAGATGGATTTTTTGACCCAATTTATAATATCTAACATGGAGATCATGAATATGAAAAATAAATAAATTAAGAAAAGGGCTGGGTCGTGGTTTTACCATCCCTACACCCAATTACCACAACGTGGTATCCGTTCCTACCGATGACATCCCCAATTAACACTTTCAAAATGTAACTCCCCAATCTATTGAAAAAAGGAAAAAGTTTATATAGAGCCTAGACTCTAAACAATCAAATTTGAGCCTACAACAAAAATTTCATTAGAATAGGTTGTTTTAATGTCCAAATATCTTCAAATTGATCATCTCGACATCAAGATGCATGGACATGAGAAAAAAATGGATTTCAAGTTTTAGAAATAATGTATTTTGTAATGCATTTTTGGACCGTTAATTTGTAAGATTTTCACGTTTTCATAGATCTGTCGATCAACACTATTTTTAAAGCTTTAAACTTTATAAATAAATATAAAAATATATTTTAAGTTTATCACAAAGATTTTCAATATTGAAATCACATTTCTAGACACTATTTGAAGGTAGGCTCTAATTTGATTCTTTAGAGCTTAGGCTCTATACAAACCGCACCCTTCAAAAACATGGGTAAAATGGGTAGGGCTCCCTGTCTTTCCCATTGAATTATCTAAAATAAATAAATAAATAAATTTTAAAAAATAAAATAATAACTTTACAAAAAAAACATTGGGACCATTTGTTTCCATTGTTTTTAGATGGCCATCCATTTGCATTTATCTTTAAAGGAAAAAGTTTATATAAGGTTGCAACGTTGAAATGTAGTATTACATATGCATCTCAAAAATCCATCGAAAAAGGTTGTTTTAATGTTGAAAAATCTTCTAATTGATCATCTCGACATCGAGATATATGAATATGAAAAAAAGACATTTTGCATCTCAAAAAATAGTACATCTTGCAACACTTTATCTACATCGTCCATTTTCAAGATTTTCATATGTTTATAGATCTACTAGATTTTAACCATTTTTTAAATTTAAAATTTTATACTTGAATCAACTCGCATATCTTAACAGGTGCTATATTGGGTTTATACTGCATTTGGCCAGCCCACCTAAATCTAATTTATCTCATCTTATTACCTATTGGAGCTACATCTAACTTCTCCTGAATGTATTCATTTGGAACACTATCATTTCTTGTCATACCACTCATCCATCTCAACATCATCATTTCAGTTACACCCATTCTATAGATATGTTATTTCTTGACCACCCAACATTCCGTCTTATAAATCAAAGCTGATCTCATAGCTGTCCTATAGAATAATGATTAGAATAATTAAAATATAAATTTATGTTGAGTATTTTGTTAACTTTTTTGAGCAGTTAACTTTAATACTTAATATTATTATTAATTTTTATAACTTTTGCATTGTTAAATATTAAAATTAGTATTACTAATTTGTATAAAATGTTTCACAATAAAATTAAAATCAGATACTTAATGTTATTAAAACTTAATATTATTAAATTATACATACATATATATAGAATGATCATGTGTATTTTCAATATGTGTATAAGAGTTTTATACCTTTTTTTAGGGTGTGGTTTGTATAGAGCCGATGCTCTAAACAATCAAAGTAAAGCGCACCTTCAAATAGTGTCAAGAAATGTGGTTTAAATACTAGAAATATTTGTGATAACCTTAAAAGATCTTTTCATCTTTAATTATAAAATCTAAAGCTTCAAAAATAATGTAGATAGAGTAGATCTAGGAAAACTTGAAAATCAACGGTCCGAAAATGTAATACAAGATGCACAATTTTCAAAACTTAGAAATCAATCTTGTTTTCATGTTCATGCATCTTGATGTTGATTTGAGGATATTTGAGCATCAAAATAACCTCTTCTAGTGAAATTTTTTAGGTAGACTATAATTTGATTGTTTAGAGCCTTCGCTCAATATAGAAATACCTTTACACCCACCTTCTCTCTCTCTCTGCACTTACGAATGCTCCTATTACCTTCGAATCTTTAAGTTCTTCAATCCAATACCCAATCATCCTTCCTTTCTCTCCAACGAGGGTATAAGCAATTATTTTTTCTTTACTCTATCGATATTTTGAGAGGAAAGATCCATGAATCCCCACAATGGTGTTCTTCGTCCGTATCACATTCTTTGGAAGCTTGGTTTTCTTAAAAGAGCTAACTAAATGCTAGAGGTTATATTTTTGGTGTAATCTTCTGCCCTGTTCATCGTCTGCCGATCTCTCTCTTTTTATCTAAAAGGCATTTATATGCAGAAGATAGGTTTTTTTTTATGAGATTTAACACACTCTCTCTCTCAAGCCCCACAAGAAATCGTGAAAACCCATCAACCCTTGGTCCATTGATCCTTTGAGCTCCCAAACCCATTAAAATCAAATACAGTTGTATAGTGAGAAGCCAATAAAGCTCCACTGAATTATGGGACATGGCGAGCTGGTGCTTTTCGCTAGAGAGAGAAAGGGGAGGTATCAGAGAGAGAGATAGAGAGAGAGAGGAGAGCGTGAATGTGCGTCGGAGATGAGAGCAAATATGTAAAAAAACAGTACTTCAAAGTTTCTCATGTGTTGTTAATGTGTTATCCAAGTGAAATAGGGCTGAGATTTTTTAATAATTAAAATGGGTGGTTCAAAACTCACATAGACCCCAACATGCATTGATAATAGACAGGATCACTATACTATGATACTATTTACCTTTAGTAAAAATAGGTCACAATTAATCTTAGCCATTAGATGTCCAATTGGCTGGCTTGGGCTTTGAGTTTAATCACAATCACAAGTACACTTATAACCATTTGATTTTAAATTTGATAAACAATGGTTGTGATCCCTTTGTACTAAAAGTAAATGGCTTATATATATTCTCGAGTCTCGTTAGATTTGATTGATATAGACTTGGTCCCCGACCCGACCTGGTTTAAGTTCAAGTTCATGCTTTTGGACTCAGGTCCAATGCATTGGGTCCAAATGCATGACCCAGATTCGGACCTATGTCAGGTTGGGTTGGCGGTCGAACCCGACCCGATTGCCAGCCTTAGACAAAGCAGTTTTAATAGCCATCCACATGATAGATATAGAGTGTGTCCGGAGACCATTGTAGAAATGTGTTCCCATGCGCGCGACAACTACTTTCTCTTATTTCTTTGTGGCGAAAGGGTAAATTCTAGATGATTCTTATCATGAACCTCTTTAATTGCTTTATGCATTATACAACTTGGCCAGCATCGTGTCATTATAAATGAGAGACACTTAAAGAGTAAGGATGGTTAGATAACATGCGAAAGTGTATTGTGATCCGTCTATATGGTACATTAAATATACTGAGGGTCATTACCACCCAAAGTCCATCAATCGTTTTAACCAAGATAGCTGTCTGTCAGATCAATAGACATAAGGTGATTGAGAGGAGTGTTGGCTGTATGCATGAATTAAAGAAATTCATGATGTTTGGTGGGATCCACTCGCCCACCATCACCATTCAACTTATTGAAGAGGCATTTATGGGTCCTTATACCTATAATGTTGAAATGATATGGATCACCATATAGATTGAAGAAGATGACACGTATAGAATTAGAGTCAAGTGATGAAGCAGAGATTTTTGTGAAATCTTATGTCATTACTGCATATTAATAAAAATTGAAGAAGAATTTTTATAAAACAGTTGTAAGACTAGTCATACTTTATAGGATGAAATGTTGGGCAGTTAAGAAACAACATATCCATAAAATAAGTGTGGTTGAGATAAGGTTGTTGAAATGGATATGTGGCAAGACAAAAAAAGATGGAATTCTAAATAAGTACATTCGAGGGAACTTATGGGTCGCTCTAATAGGCGAAAAAATGAGGAACAGTTGATTTGGGTGGTCTGGCCATGTGAAGTGTCGACTTAAAACAACATTGATAGAAGGATGGATGATCTAGTTTGAGTGGAAGGATCTAAAAAAACAAGGGAAAAGGCCCCCAAGATATAGATGGAAGTATTGAGAAGGGATATGTGACTTATGATCTGATCGAGAGTACCCTTGATAGAGGAGAATGACAACATAATTCGTAATGCCGACCCCAAATAGTTCGGGTAAGGCTCGAATAATGATGTGTTGTGGGTGCGTGGTCATTAAAGGCCTTATAATTGCTTGTACATGAACTTATTAATATCGTGGAACATAAACTCAGTGGGATTGTAGTCCCGTGTGGACCATACTAAGCAAACGATGTTTGTAGATACCAAAATGTGTTTAACGTGCTAGGTCAGTCTGGTTGGAAAAAACCTATATTGTTTGGGTATAAAAAAACAAACCGATAAGGGTTAGATGAGTCATCCATTTATGAGGTCGGAGTATGCCCGGAAGAGTGAGTCAAGGGGTTGTGTGACCCTTGTGTGTGATGGAGGCCTTCAGAGATGGGGCCATAGCCTCATCCATGTGCCATCACACGGTATGCACATTGATAGCATTTTTTGAGAAAACGAGCTACCTTTCAGGGTAAAACGTGTGTATGTGCGAGAGACACCCCCTTGTGCACCATCGAGCAATGGATTGCATCATGTTAAGATGACCTTGGTTTGTCTAAAGGGGAACCTGATGTTTGTAGATTGAAACTGTAGCCCATTGGCTAGATTTTAGTGACCCACTAATGATCCCTAGCATGGAGTATGAGTCATGGGCAATGCTGGGTCAGTTTGAGAAAATATATTTGGTTCGTAGTCCGCAGTTGGAGGTGAAATGCCCCGGTACACATTTATACCTAAACCATATGGATCTTTTTCCTATCAACGTATTTAATTTTGTCTATTTTAATAATATAGGATTTTTAGAATTGTTGTTTGAATATTTTTAAATCTCTGGATATTTTTTATTTACCAAATTTGGATATATAAAAACAGAAATATTGTTTTTATATTGATTTAAATATTCAAATATGGTTTTATGATTTTTTTTAAAATAAAATATTATTTTAAAATTACATTTGAGGCCCAATAGGACTTGTGGGTCCACCATTGCAAGTTAGGCGGTGCCCATTATATGCAACAATGGGTGGCATGCTCCACTTAGGATACTTTCTATTTTATGTGATCAAGTTCTAAGGCTTGAAGGATAAGAAAGTGTTGTTTTAAGAAAGCTTAAGCCTTGAGGAAAGTTTGAATGAAATTTTGGTATGTATTAGAAGGCTTATACTTAAAATAAGAAATGATAATATTATCATAGATTAATTTTTTATTTAAATTAATTGATGGAAAAATGATTTAGGAAGTGGGGAATAATGATTCTAGCACCTTCCATAGGATGTTGATGACACATCCATAGAATTGACGGCTTATATCTCTTACCCCACAAGTCACCCAAAATCAATGATGCATATTCAATCTCACATGACTAACAAGCCAGGGAAAACCTATAAAACCTTAAATTTGTTCAAGTACTATAAAAAGGAGTTGTACCCTACTTAAATCTCTACACCTTAAGTTTTTATCTATCTCTTGTCCAACTATAGGGACACGCCCCCACTCAAAGAATTCTCTCTCTTATTATAAAAACCTCATCTTTCTAATGAAAGCCCAAGGGGGGAACACATCTCTCATAGCGTATTGACTTCTTCTCTCTCCCATCTCTCAACTTTGGATTTATGGCTAAGGGTTTTAGGATGTAGCAAAAGAGAATTCATTTATCTCAAACTAGGTTATTAAATGGGGTACATCTAGGGTTTGACTTTTGTGATTAAAGGGGTTCATGTTCCATTGACGTGGCTTGTTCAAAACTTGCTTTTTTGGTTGAGATTGAAGGTTGACCATTGGATCCCATGCCATCGGAAAGTGGTGACTCGGTGTGGGATGTAAGAAGCTCGGATGAAGTAATATCCGACACCCTCTTTTGTTTCTTACATATTTTTATTGTATTTTTTATTTCCAAGTATAGGTTGTATCTTTTATTTGTTATTGAAAAAAATGTTGAGTGGCTTCAACTATTTGAGATCTTAGTTGTATTCTTTTCTTTACTTTATTTGAAATTGTTTTATTGTAAAAAGACTATTTGTAAGTGATTTAAGTTGAAAAATAATAATAATAATAATATATACTCCGACTACATTATATGAGTCATTTTTTCATAATGATGGTATATTTTTCCCAAATTGATTCTAACTCTAAGAAATAGATTACCCCCTGTACTAATAATCTTGATGGGTCGGCCCACATGTGATGCTTCACGAGAGAAGATTTGCTGCTCCCACAGGAGCATACTTGATAACAACTTGTCAAAGCAGTAGTACCTAGATGGGTATGGGCTGGATCTTTCGCCTCGGTAGTTGGAAATGGTAGTAAATTGAGGGGAAAGTTTAGGTTTAATTATGCCCCAACTAAATCCTGCTCCAGTAAAGCTACCATGAATGAAAGCATGGCCACTGGACCACTGCTGCCAATTGAATAAGACGCGCAGCATGCTCATGTACATACATATGCATCCTCTCTCTCTATGAATTGTAGACAAATGAATGCTTTAAGAAATGGCAATAAGGCCTGCATGAAAAGAGAGAGAGGAATTGGAACAGGGAAAAACCTAGGGAATCCAAAGAAGCAACGAAAAAAAGGAGGCCAGGATCTCGTGTTCATTCCAGGGTGGTCGGGCCCTGGTCCTCATAGGACCAGCCCAGGCCCGGATTCCAAAGAAGCAACAAAAAAAGGGCAAAAAAAAGAAGGCTAGGATCTCGTGTTCATTCCAGTTTGGCGGGGATCTCCAACGACAGGGTTGGTCCTCATAGGGCCATCCCATGCCCGATCCTAACTGGAGCCAAAGAAGGCCTCGAAGGGCCAGGCAAAGGCAGGCTCGGCCTGGCACTTGGGCACGAAAAAGCAGAGGTGTGAAAGAATTGCGTCATTGAATTTTTTTTTTTTTGAGGTAATTCAGTGGGAAAACACACTTTTCCCATTTTTTTTAAATAGATTCGGAGTTAGTTTTGTTAAAGCATAAGTGGGAAAACACAACTTAACCATTTTTTAAAATAGATTAGGAGTTAGCTATTTGAAAACCACATCGTGTTAACTAGGTATGGGGGTACTGCCACCACCACCCAATCCCTTTTCTGATTGAAATTTTGATGTTCTCTCTTCAATCTCCACTTTGACGTGGCTAAAAAAATGAGGGAAAAAAAAATATTTAATGTTGCTTTCTTTGATGGGCAGAAGTTCCAATAGAACAATGTGGCCATTAGTGATGTTTGTCTTATTGAATTATTGGACTTTCTTAAATTATTGAGACGAAGATAAGAACCTAAGAGATCATCCCACCCTTAGATGCATGCATAAGTTGGATGGACGCTCCAGATTATCACACTTTTCAAGTTCTTATAATCCAGGCAAAATCGGAAAGTTTGGGATGCTTCAAGCCAACCTAGCTTAGACACGCAATAAACAAAAATTTGGAAAAAGTCATTGTTTCATAGTTTGACATTCATCACAGTAGAAGTTAGAAATACTCAAATTAAGCCATAAAAAGTAGAGACAGAGTTGTGGGCTAATCTTCGATTCATAGAAGGATGCAGTTTCTGTGATGCCTGGGCCTTATGAAAACAAAGTAAAACTTCATCTCAAATCCTTGTCCGGAAAGCACACGGAGCATATAAAATCTTCATGATTGCTTTAAAATCAATTTTCCAATTAAATTGACCGAAACAATATTTAAAGAAAAAAATTTACATAAGGTTGAGGCCCTAGACAATCAGTCAAACGTGCAACTCAAAAATTAACTAGAAGAAGATGTTTCATTGCATTAACCGCTCAAATATGATCCTCTCGACCTTGAGATATGTAGAAAAAAAAACTTCAAGTCAATGTTGTTAGATTCGATTCGGAGTCTTTTTCGGTTTGATGGGAAAAATGAAGCAATTCAGCGTTTCGACAAATTCAAGAGAAGACTTTGAATTTTTTTAAAAAAATTTAATATAAATAAATTAGATATTTATATATAATATATAAAAATAATTAAGAAATAAAAAATAAAAAATAAAAAATAAAAAATACTTTTGTGTATGTATTTCTCTTCCGACCGAAGCGGGCCAAAGCCGCAACACCGTACTTCTCTTCGCTTCAATTTATGCTTAAAATCCGAAAGCTTCAGCCAAAGCTGCTCCTGTATTAAGAGCGAGGTATTGTAATGTAGCAGGTGAATCCGCCGTTCGTTTCAGCTACCACAATAGTGTATTCCAATGCTTCTTGTTCCTGAAAAGTAGTCATTACCTGACCTACGGAAGACGCTTTTTGACCAATAGCTACATAAACACGTATTGCACTTTGCCCCTTTTGATTCAAAATAGTATTTATAGCTACGACTGTTTTACCGGTCTGTCGGTCCCCAATAATTAATTCCCGAAATGACGCGAATTTGATAACATTGAAAATAACACAATTGTAATGCATTATCTAGATTGTCAATTTTCAAGATTTCCAAATGTTCATATATCTGTTTGATCTACACTATTTTTGAAGTTTTAAATTTGATAATAAGAGATGAAAAATAAATTTTTGGTATTATACCGATTTTCGATATTGAAACAACTCTTTCAACACTATTTGAAAGTGCGCCTTACGGTGATTGTTAGGAGTCTCAACCTTATACAGACCACGCCCATATTTAAGACCCACAATGGACAAAAATTAGCAAAAACTCATTGTTTCGTAGAGCAGAAGAGATAAAGAGTGAGAAACAATGTGGCTTGACTCTTCCGCACAACCGCACACGCACTCACTCACTCACACTTCATCCGGTAAACAATGTGAATAATACTCATTGACATCATAAAACCCATTCAAATATTTGATCGCACTAAACCAATAACACCTAATATCTTTTTCAGCTTAATTAAAACTTAAAAATACAACAATAAAAAATACATTGCTTTGAACTACTACATAGTAAAAAAAATTTATAAAATATATACCAACAATATTGAGCCATAAAAAGGTGGAGTGAGAGAGTTGTAGGTTAATCTTCGATTTTTGAATGCTCATATTTGGAGGAGAGGGGAAGAGATAGAGTCATATGATATGACTAGAGAGAGATGGAGATCTAACAAAGCAAATCTAGGCCTGCTCTTAATCTTCTTCACCCAGTGTCGCATCTTCAAAGCTTAAATCGATGTAAATAAAATTGCATATAGAGAATCCATATATGTAGATAGATCGAGGGAGATCTAAGCCTTCTCCACGACTCCTTCCTTCTCTTGAGAACAGCCGACCATCGTCTCCACCTTCTTCTTCTCCTCCGGGACCTCGAAAGCCGACACCGGGAAGCTCCTGGAGAGACCAGCCGGCGTCTTGAATGTGAGCTTTCCGGTGGGAGGATCATCCACACAAATCTCACTCAGCGAAATCCAGAACAAAAACTCCTTCGCCTTCACCCCTGTAACCTTCTTCATCCTAAACTTGTCGACATATGCAGTCACCTCCGGCGCGTAGGAAACAAGCTTCCCGATCTTATCGAAATAGTGCTGCGTGCTCTTCTTCTGCTTAAGCCACACATAACCGGTCTCCTCTATGTACCCACATTCCAAAATATCCTCTAATGGCAGGAGGCCATTGGGCATGCCCACTTCTTTGAGGAGTTCCAAGTACTTGGACCTGCAAATTTCATGGCCATGATAGATTTCGGCCTTTTCTTGGAGCCGCTCTTGAGAAAGCTGAGAAGACATGGTGGAGTTTAAGGGGTTTTCAGGGTGAGTTTTGTGAAGATGAGGGGTGTAGTATTTGTAGGGAGAGGGGACACTGGTGTATTAAAGACTTGAAATAAATTGGGGGAGGTGGGTAGGGGAGATGGGCCTATCAATGCGTGACACGTTTCCAAACGCTTGATTTCGAGGGGAAGTTACAGTGAGAAAGGTCGCTAGGGGTGCCGGTGGGGGCAGTGATGACCTTTATTTATGGAAAAAGTGAAAAAGTTTATGCCGAGGCTTTAAACAATCAAATTAATACCTGCGTTAAAAATTTCATATTTTTATACATATGTTTTACCGACACTATTTTTAAAGTTTTAAATTTTATATTTAAAAATAAAAATATATTTTTAAGACTATCATGAAGTTTCCCAACATTAAAATCGCATTTTTTGATATTATTTGAAGGCGTGTTTATATTATTTGAAGGTGTGTTTTACTTTGATTGTTTAGAGCATCGGGTCTATACAAACAGCTTGTTTAGGAGCAAATTAAATAAAACAAAAAAAAAAAAAAAAAAACGGTCAAAGTGACTAAAAAATTGTTAGGAAGGTCCGTTATTGTAGAATTTTTAAATTTTTTTTCCGAAATACCTCTTGATATGAGGATATCTCGTACTGACTTTGATTTTTCTATTTTTTTTTTTAAGTTTTTTTTATTGCCTTATGTTTTAAAACAGTTTAAAAAGGATTCAAGGTCCCCTTCCTCAATCAATCCACAACCCCAATTGTGGTACTACATTACATTATAGGCCGTCCGGAGATGGAGATCTCATATCACCAGCTTAGGCTCAATCAAATTATGACCCATCCATGGACCGTCAACACTATAGTATTCAACCACATTATAAACGATATGAGACCTCAGACCGCTTGTAATGTGGTATAACACCAAATTGCATAGTAAGGATGGGGCCCTCGATTTGCTTGTAATGTGGTGTAAGACCACAAGGTGGGTAGTCCAAGAATGAGGACCTCGATTTGCCTGTGATGTGCAGTAAGACCACGATGTGGGTGGTCCAAAGATGATATCCTTTGATCGAGAGGCATTTAAAAAAAAAAAATTAAAAAATTTATGGCAACAACCATTCTTGTAAATTTTTAGCCAATTCGACTATTTGTATTTCACCTATTTATTGTGTGTACGTAATTAGCTTTGGTTTTGGTGAGGGGATAGTGACTACTTAATTTTTGTTGAGGGAGAGAGAGAGAGAGAGTTTTACGCATTACCATTTGCATAAGGGGTATGCTCTATATTGAAAGATGTTTTAGTACTGGAAATCGTTGTGTTGATTTGAAAATTTATTTTTATATCTAATTATAAAATTTTAAGTTTAAAAAATAGTGTAAATGGATCAAATCTATAAATACTTAAAAATCTAAAATTGACATTTCAAAAATGCATTACAAGAATCACTATACCTATATTTTTTTCTAAAGATTAAAGGTATTATAGTAAAATGAAAATAGATTTTATTGGGAAGCAAAAAAGTGATATCTATATAATGTGGAAAATATAGAAACCTGTGCTGACGGTTAGGAATAATATTTTATTTCTTTTTATATGTACCCATATTAAAAAAGTGGTTCATTTCATATGTTCGTTTTTTTAGTAATACACAACTTTGTAATTTTATAAATTAGGGCTCTTGTTTACATCTTTGATAAACTTTGAAAAACTCAATTATACAGAAATACAATTTCTCACATGATATCAAAACGAGGTTTTATACGATCTGTGTATTCTCTGTGATATGTGAAAACTCTATTTCACCTCTCATACTTCTCTGATCTCAGTTTGGCTCTTCTCCAATCGTTTTGGGCCTTATGTTCTCTACTCGGCAGCTCCTCTTATCTGTATTTCGTTCTTCTTGTAGTAGTTCTCTCTCATCAGTTTGGGCCTTATGTTCGGGCCTTGGGGATACAACTCTTTCTCTGCTCAGCTCCCAGCAGGCCACGCATTGAGAGGAGAAGTGGGTCTGGTATGGCGGCATCTGATGTATATGGGGCAACCATGTTCTGATCGCGAAGCCTGTGTGATGGCAGGGAAGAATTTTCCCTCTCACTAGAACGTGCTATGTTTCTCTCTCTAGTTTACTCTGTCTCTCTCTCTCTCTTTGAATATTTGTTGGTGTTTAATTTGGATACGATGCTCAGAGACTAGAGATTGACGGGACACGCGCATACTCATTAATTGAATTTTCCTGTATATCATGCAAATCTGGTTTGCCCTCTTATCTCACCAGGGTTTTCTCTTATCTCGGATCATTTCTTTTTGTGGAGTGTTGGTGAAAATATGTTTTGCTAATCAACATCTAAGAGATGGCTGGAGTTGCAGATGCAAAGTATTTGAAAGTACTCCAATTCATGCTGTCAGTACCACTAAAGGGTTCCATCTCTTATTTTCTCTCTCTACCTTTTCTACTTTATTTGGTACAAAAGTGATGTACCTCTCTCTAGCCTTCTCCGTATTTGCTTCCAGTATTTGCTGTTACTATTGCATTCATAAGGTTTTCGAGTCCCTTTGCGACCAATCTCCCCTTTGATGTCGGAACTTTGGTGAGCTAGATTTGAAACCCACATTTGAAAATGGTATATGAAAACGGCCAATCTGTACCATCTGTAAAACAACTACCGAGTCGTGTTTCGCCTATTTGATTTGTCTCTCTACTGAGTTGTGTTTCGACTATCTGACCAGTCTCTCTGCCGAGTTGTATTTCGACTCTATGATCTGTCTGTCGAGTCGTGTTTCAATTCTCTGATCTGTGTTTAGATCTTAATGTTCTCTATTCCGAATCTAAGGTCCAACAGTGCTTGTTGATCCCCTGCTGATTTCTGTTAGCTCTGTCAAGTGCCTCATGTTTGATGATCGAATTTATTGATCTTGGTTGATGATCAAGTTTTCCGTTACTTCATCTTGTGTGATGATCAAGTTTACTCGATCATGTCTATTTCAAATGCCTGTTGATTTGCTGTTATGCGAGATTGCTCTGTTCGAGATATAGGTTTATGAGGATCGCTAATTTGCAACTGCTCAAGCTTCTTATGTTCCTGCTTTCTTACTAACGCCTACCTTCAATTGTTCAAACTTAAGCTATGAGGGGGAGTATAAAAATATAGAAACATGCACTGATGTTTAGGAACAATATGTTAGTTTAGGAACAATATATTCCTTTACATATGTTAGTTTCTTTAGTAGTACATAAATTTGTAACCCTATAAATTGGGGCTCTTGTTCACATCTTTGATAAACTCAATAATACATCTTCATGGGGGTTTAAGGCCCAATTATACAAACATACAATTTCTCACATATAAAAGATTCAATGAAGACATAATATCTTATCTTTTAGAAGGTCCCTCTTTTGAGGGTTATAAGAATGGATCTTCAAGATGGAGATGTTATGGGAATAGATCTTCAAGATGGAGATTGGTCAAGTGGTATTCCCATGAGTTTTGGGTTGGTAAAGCTTCCACTTCTAGAGAGAGAAAATCTATCGGTTGTTCTCAATGTTATCTTTTCGGTAGTGGTATTGCGGTGGGAAAGAAATTATTAATCGATGGTGTTTCTCTGTCGAGCGAGCGAGTTTAGAAAGAAAGATCGGCGATGGTCTTTTACCAATGCTTAGAGATAGGTATTATCTCCTGTAATAAAAAAAACTATAATATTCATTGAGATAGTAGATTTCTAAAATGCATTACAATATTCTAAATTACCATACCCATATTTTTCTTCTAAAGATTAAGGATATTATGATAAAATAAAAATGGACTTTCTTGAAAAGTAAGAAAGTGATATCTATATAAGATACTCAATGAAGACATAATATTATATTCTTTTGAAAGTCACCCCTTTGGCGGTTATAGGAATGGATCTTTAAGATAGAGATTGGTCAGGTGGTATTCTCATCAGTTTTTGGTTGGTAAAGCTTCCACTTCTAGAGAGAGAAAATATATCGGTTGCTCTCGAAGTTATCTTTTCGGTAGTAATATTGCGGTGGGAAAAAAAGTATTGATCGATAGTGTTTTTCGGTCGGGAGAACGAGTTTAGAAAGAAAGATCGGTGATGGTCTTTTACTGATGGTTAGAGACATGTATTATCTCTTGTAAACCAAAACTGTAATCGTCATTGAGATAATAAATTTCTACTTGCTGAAGCCATGGATGTAGCCTTATGATTTGAACCATGTAAATTGTGTGTTGTTGTAGTATGTATTTTATGTTTGCTTTATTTCTTACACTCGATTTATAGTTGTATCCATTTACTTCGCATTTAGCTAATTATGTACACGATCTTGGATGTGATCCTGATATTTAGGATTCCCGGCTATGCAAGCTAGCAGTTCCTAAGAACCCTTCAATTGGTATCGGAGCACAATGTGTGTACGGGCTAAGGCTCGTATTGGAAAAAAGAAGAATCGTGAAGTTTGATGGATACATGGTTTGAGGTGGAAAAATATAAAGGCAAAGTGTTTGAGAAAATTCCATTAGGCAAAGTGTTTGGGAAAATTCCATAATGGAAGCAAGTGTGAAGAAATCAAGAAATCTATCTACTGAAGATCGCCAATGTACTTATTGTAATTTTGCTATCTAGGTAGAGAATGTTGGGTTTAGTGATAGCCAAATCACCATACTCATATTTTCTTATAAAGATTAAGAGTATTATGATAAAATGAAAATGAACTTTTCTGGGAAGCGAGAAAGTGATATATATATATATATATAAAAAGACCAAATGAAGACATAATATCCTACCTTTTAGATGGTCACCCCTTTAGAAGTTATGGGAATCGATCTCCAAGATGGAGATTGGTCAGGTGGTATTCCCATGAGTTTTGAGTTGGTAAGGCTTCCACTCTAGAGAGAGAAAATCTCTTAGTTGTTCTCGAGGTTATCTTTTTTGCAGTGGTATTTAGAGATAGATATTATCTCTTGTAATAAAAAACTGTAATCTTTGTTGAGATAATAGATTTTTATTTATCGAAGCCATAGATGTAGCCCAAGGGATAAACCACGTAAATCGTTTCTTGTGATGGTGTAATTTTTATATTTGTTTTATTTTTTGCACTCGACTTATAGTTGTATTCATTTATTTCGTATTGAGCCAATATTCTTGATTCCGCAAACTAGGGGCTCCCAATAACCTTACAAAAACAACCTCTTCCAATAAAATTTTAGAAGTTTGCCTTAATTTGATTGTTTAGAACTTCACACGCTTATAATCTTTTTCCTTTGTTCGGAGAGCTAGGGAGAGAAGAGATCGTACGCATTACTATCTTTACTATTTGTTTGGAGAGAATGTAACCTTTTGAGAGAGAGAGAGAGAGATAGAGGAGAGAGGTTTTGTGAGTGAAATTGGTAAGAGAGAGAGAGACTTTGGTTGTTTTAGCCTTTAGTTACTAAATTCAGATGCGGGGAGGTGTAAGGAATTGGACACTTGCAGGTTTGTTTTATTTATTTATTTATGAAATGAAGATGGGAAACTGGGAAGAACAATAACATTGTAACACCGAAGGTTCAACGGAAAGCTTTCTTTGTAACCCCCACATATAACCCCATATATATATATATATATATATATATATATATATATATATATATATATATATATATATATATATATATGTGTGATTCCTCATATTTTTCATCCAAGTAGATGGTTGAGGTGGTTTAGTTACAATATCACAGTTACCTCTTTACTGTCAGATCTTGATTAGACGTCTCATAATTTATTTATTTTTATTTATAAATAAATTTGAATTAAAATTTGGACATTCATAGATATGACAGGGCCGCATGATAAAAATAATAAAAAGTATTTCCAATGTAAAATTATTAGAATACCTTTGAAATTTGTAAAGGTATTTTGGTCATTTATTTTTTAAAAAAATATTTATTTTTTATTTTTCTTAGGTTCACCCTACTTTTATAATAGGACGCCCAAAATTTCATCCACAAAATTTGTGTAGAAAAATAATGAAAAATAAAATAGTGTTTCGCACGACATTGTGGTGTAAACAATCATAGCCCCTCGATTTAGATTGAACGTTGGGATCAAACAAACATTTCCCAAGATTCAAAGCCACAATATAATAAAGCAAGAAATTTTCTTTTCTTTTTTTTGGGAAAGAGCTAATAAGCAAAAACTACAAAATACAAGAACAAATTTGCCAATATTTACACGGCAAAAACTCCACATGTGAGGTAAATTTTATGGGAAGCTTTCAATGTTTCTATAACATAAAACTTATATACTTTCCCTTATTCAACCGTCCATTATGAATGGAGGGTTAAGATTGTCCCAATCACAATATCATGTCCCAACACTATTTTATTTTTAATTTTTTTCTATAAACTATTATAACACCAAATTTTTCACGTCCGATTCTCTATCAAACTCGCACTAGAGAAAAATATATAAAAAATATTTTTAAAAAAATAAAATGACCAAAATACCCCTAAAATTTTCAAGGGGTATTTTGATTATTATATTTTATCAAAAAATTATTTCTAATATTTTTAATAGGTGCGCCCCAATGAAAAGATGACGCGTATCAAATTTCATATTCATAAATTTTGTATAAGAAAAACTAAAAATAAAATACTTTGAGACGTCAGATCTAAGACCAAATGGTCTCTCTTGATCAAAATTGGACGGCTGGATGGTAGGAGAATGATAGTTCTTCTATGCTGTAGGGGAAGCATAGAAACCTTTCCCAAATTTCATTACAGGAAAATGAACTCTTTTGTTGATGGTGGGGTTTCTATGAGTCAACAGACTCATACTATACATATGCGGGCCCCCTTTTAAACCATCTTAGAAATGGGTTTTGATTCTAAAATTTTAGGGATTCATGATCTAAGTTAAGATTGTTATGAACATAAGAAAATAAAATAATTTTTTTTTATATTTAAAGTTTTTTTTGAAAAATTTTCTACATCGTATAACCCTTGTGATTTTATTACGACATCCATCTTTAAGATGGATGTTGGTGAATTAGGGAGTTATTGCGCTCCTCATGAAGGACTTTTTCCAAATTAGATTTAAGAAAATTGTTTCATGCGGTTGGACCGCATTTCTACTGGTCTAGAGATATAAAACATCAATCTTAAATATGGATGCAAATAGGTGGTCCATCTAAAAACAAGTGTAACCGATGGTTCAAATGTTTTTTTAATGTTATTATGATTTCTAATTTCTATTTTTTTTTTATCATATTCATGATCTCCATATTAAAGAATATATATTTTCTAAAAATTAAGATTAAATTCTATTTAAAAAATGTATTTATCGTCTACAATATGCAGGCTGGCCGTATAGAAAACGTCTCCTTATATTTAAGAGAACAATTCAATCAATGAATGTGAGTGACCAACAACTTTGGGCCATTTGCCATGTGTCTATTTTTGTTTCCTTTCCCTAATCTCTAATTTCTTACCTTCATGTGAGAGGGCGGCACATGGGCAAGCATGGAGCAGAGAGAGTATAAATCTTAACTACCAAGCTTTTTAATTTAGGAGTTCAAGCTTTGTAGCATGGGTGTGGTTTCTATAACGTTGCAATCTTAAACAATCCAATTAATGTGCACCTCCCAATTTTATCATAACATATATTTTTGGTATAAAATTTTTTTAGAAGTATCTGAAAATCTCTTTTCATATCTAATTATAAAATTTTAAACTTCAAAAATGGTTAAAATCAAGTAGATCTATAATGAATAAAATGTTGCAAGATGAACTATTTCTGAGACGCAAATTCATTTTTTTTTTCCATATTCACACATCTCGGTGTCAAGATGATCAATTAAAACGTTTTTCAATATTAAAACAACTTTTTTCCATGGATTTTTCAGGTGCATGTGTAATTCTACATTTTAAGGTTGCAACCTTGTATAAACTTTTTCCTTCTAACATTTATGTTTGTGTGTTAGATTTCGTCTGTCCTTATTCATAACTTTTCACATAAACTTTCAATAATAGATTTTTCTAAGCTGGAGATGTTTCCCCATTTACTTTTTTATTTAATACTTGAGATCATTGGCATTAATGCACAAGTCCTTTCATAATAGGAGTAAATTAAAAAAAGGTTGAGGTGATGATGATGATGCTTTGATTGGGAAAGTTTAAATTTAGATATAACCCACGGCTTGTATCCATCTTATAAAAAAAATGGTTTTGATGTCTCTCGGGGCATGATTGATTTAGGGTGTTGATGTCTTGATTTAAAGAACCCAATTAATTGAAAAAAAGTTGTGATGATGATGATGCAATAATTTCAAGAAGCGGTGGATTAGGAAGTGGCCACTTCATGATACTATACCACTTCTCATGTTTGAAAATAGATAGTTATGGGAAGTGCAACACTATAGTTATGGGAAGTGCAACACTAGTTTGGAAGCTGGAGCATCCGGCAGCCTCCAAAATCACGTTAAAAATGGGGGTGACAGCGGGTCCTGTCAGGCCGGACCCGGACCCGGACCCGGGCCCGAAAGAATGATATGAGATCCGAATTCATTGTACCCGGAGCCGACCCAAAATTAAAAATATGTATGTACTTAGCTAAATTTAAATATATCTCATATATTTGGACCTGAAAAACATTATGGGAGCCGGACCCATTGCATGCTGACCTTTGATTAATGCTCATATATGAAGGAGAGGACAATTGATTCGGTCATACGGCGAGATAGAGAGAGAATGGAGATCTACCAAAGCAAATCTAGGCCTGCGCTTACCCTTCTTCACCCATTGTTGCATCTTGAACGTTTAAATCAATGTAAAGAAGATAGCAGAGAGAGGATATATATATATATATATATATAGACCTAAGCCTTCTCCACAACTCCTTCCTTCTCTTGGGAGCCTCCAACGATCTTTTCCGCCTTCTTCTCCTCCGGGACCTCGAATGCCGACACCGGGAAGCTCCTGGAGAGACCAGCCGGCGTCTTAAACGTGAACTTTCCGGTGGGAGGATCATCCACATAAATCTCACTCAGCGTAATCCACAACATCAACTCCTTCACCTTCACCCCTGTGACCTTCTTCATCCTAAACTTCTCGACATATGCAGTCACCTCAGGAGCATAGGAAACAAGCTTCCCAACCTTATCAAAATGGTGCTGCTTACTCTTCTTCTGCTTAAGCCACACAAAACCAGTCTCCTCTATGTACCCACATTCAAACACATCCTCTAAAGGTAGGAGGCAATTGGGCATGCCCACTTCTCTGAGGAGTTCTAGGGACTTGGCCTGGCAAATTTCATCGCCATGATAGATTTGGGCCTTTTCTTTGAGTTCTTTAGAAAGCAGAGAAGACATGGTGGAGATAAGGGGTTTTCAGGGTGAATTTTGGGAGGGTGAGGGGTGGACTATTTGTAGAGGGCAGGGGGCATGGGGTAATAAATATGGGGGGTTGGCGTTGGGGTTTGAGTAGGGGAGGTGGGCCTATCAGTGCCTAACATGGTATGATTTGGAGTGGAAGTTAGAGAGAAAAGGTATGTGGGGGTAGCTGTCGGGACAGTGATGAGGTTTTATTAATGGGGGCTTGTTTTGGTTAGGGAACATCGACTGTTTAGCGTTGTAGGAAAAATCGAATCGGAACGGTTAATCGGATATAGTTCTTGAAGCGGTTTTAATTGAATAAGTCCTCGGCGTTCAAGAAATATTAAAATTTTTTTTAATGAAATATGAAAAGTATATTTAAAGAATGATTAAAAAAATTATTTAAATAAAGTTTAAAATTAATGAAAAAATTGATTGAAGTTGAAAATTAATGAAAGTTTTAATTTTAAAGAATCATATTGTGCGTATGGGTATTTTTAATTTTTTTTTTAAAAAAGATGAAAAAAATGTAAAAATGAATATTAATGACGAAAACAATTTTCAATCTCTTTGATGAAAACATTAAAAATACATCACAAATAAAATTTATTATTTTTTAAGATTTTATATATTTTTTTAATTTTTTTTTAAAAATACTAAGATAGTCACCAAAACGGCCACGGGTTCTGAAACCGACCTGATTTTTTCTTGAATGCGAAGTAGCGTTTGGACAGTCGGAGAGAATTTAGAGGGAGTTTACGGTTTACTATTTGAGTAGAGAGCTAGAGAGAGAAGGGATTTTATATATTATTGTTTGTTTGGAGAGAGAGTGTTACGTTCCCTTTACTATATGTTAGCAGAGTGCCTGAGGAAGAAAGTGGTAGTTTTAGAATGTGAATTTAAGCGGAGATGTATAAAAGTTTTTACATGTAAATGGCATTACTTCTTGGCGTTTGTGAGCGAGGAGACGCAGAGTCCTACCAAGAAAAAAGTGGGAAACCTACTTTTGGGAGAGAGATTTTCTGAGTGAATTTGGTAAGAGAGAGAGATTGAGATTTAAATTTATAGAGAGAGAGAGAGACTTTGGTTGTTTTAGACTAAATTCAGATACAAGGGAGGGGAGGGGTAAGGAATCGAACACTTGCAGCTTTTGTTTGAAATTAATATGGGAAAAGTGGAAAGAACGATAACGTTGTAACGCTAAAGATTCAAAGCCACCGTACGTATTGTAATAAAAGCTTTCTACGGATGGACACCTTTTTTTTTTTTTTAATTATTATTATCATTTAAATGTTATTTTCTTCTAAAATTATGAGAGCACCCCTCGATGCGACGCTTTTTTTGCCTTTTTTTTTTTTTTTTTTGAAGTTGTCCTTCTGAATACCAGGTAGTTGATGAACCCCAAATGCTATTTAAATGCAATGTGCTTAAATTAAAAAAGGGGGGTATATAAGTTTACTTGGTAAAAATACTTATTTGGGAGATTTTTTTTTTTTTAATTTAAAATTTTGGAACCAAATAATTATTATTAGATTATTTTTTTAGAAAAATTTCGTAATGAGCCTTAATTCCTCATATTATTTCATGGTAGACCCTCTTACCTTTTTTCTTTCAAGCGGCATAAAGAAACTCTTAAAGATTTCACAATGCCCTATTATCTCTTATCTCCATTTTTTATTGACTTTTTTATCATAAAAAATAACCTAAAAAAATCAATAAAATAGGAAAATAAGAGATGAGGGGGTGTGGTGAAATATTTAGTGCTTCCATATGCCGCTTGAAAGAAAAACAGAAGGATAGTCTACCATAAAATAATACGAGGAATAGGGTTCTATATGAAATTTTCCTTTATTTTTTTAAACGTTAAAATTTGAGTTTTCTAACACTTAGATTTCACCCTCTAAAAATTTGAGGGTCTCTGCTCAATCTTGAGACATTATGTTTTTCAAGTGTGTAGAGGGTGCAATTAGGAATTTTTTATTGAAGTAAATGGTTGAAGAGGTTATATCCTCACAATTTGGATTCTTTAAATTAATCCTGGTGGTTTTACAAGTGGGAGTAGATGAGCAGTATATTCCCAAGGGAGTATAAATTCCTTGTGTGATTAAAAAACAATATTTTCTCAAGATTGAATAGAGATCATCCAATTTTTAGAGGATGAGTTCTGAAAGATGGACTATGTGATAACGCTCGGTGTGTATATTTAAAAATTTATTTTTATTTCACCAACAAGGTCACTCACAATGTCCAATTACAATTAAATTTCACTTGAAATAAATAAATAAATAAAAATAGGATCTCACTTGCTACAATCTAAAACAAAACTTCCACAATAATAAAAAATACCTAGACTCTTTGCTTTATGGGAAAAGAAACATAACATGAATAGAACTTTAAAAAAAGTAAAATTGCCGGAGATTACCTCAACCGAGCTTAGTATACCCCACGTTGAGTCTTTTTCTTCCGATGGTGCTCCGGATCTTTGATCGGTCTATAGATTTTTCTTTTTTACGGTATAACCCAATCAATACATGTGGATCTCGATCTAGAACCACCCACATAAAGTGTCAATACTTTAATCTAATTCGAGCCCTGGCTTGACCCTTATGAGAGATAGAAATCAAAGAGATGAGAGAGAAAACTACTAGCTAAAGGAAGATCCCTTTGCTACCCAAAATCACAAACCAATTAGCTTGATGTAGAACCCAAGAGATAGATAATCAAGCTAACCTAGGGTGGGGCATGCCCTTTAGAGAGGTAAGAGAGTTCTTTCATAGATTTTTCATGCATTAGGGTTTGCCATAAAATCATAGGAGAAAATCTTGACCGTCGATCTAAAGAGACCTGTGTAGTGAGAGATGTGAGCCATCCATTTTCTAGATCCACCATCAAGATGCTAAGGTAGGTGCCAGAACCTTATCCCCCACTTCTTAAACCTAGTCCCATCAAATAAGTAAAATAAGGAAAGTATTTCTTTACTTTTTTTATTAGTAAATATGCATTCCTTATTTCACAATCAAAACTTTATTGATTATCAAGTTTTTTAAAACCACATATTTCATTCATTTAATGCAAGTAAGCTTCTCTCCACAAAAGAAAAGCCAACTAGCAAGCAATGTGTTTCTAAAATCTTTGGTAGCCACTCATGGGCCCCACCTAATTGTCCCATGTGATTAAATTGGTCTCCACTAATTATGGAGGGTCCCCATATTTTTCAAAAAAATTATTTTTAATTTTTAAGATTTTTTAAATAAAAACTTTAGAAATTGAATTTTTCTTTATTTATAAATCCAAATGACAAAATTAACATATCAATAGATTCACAAAAAATTCAAATAAACATTCTAAAAATAAAATAACATAAAATTAATTAAAAAAAATTAAAATTTTGATGGGAATCAAATCCGAATAGGTCTAGGATTTAATCAATACATATGAGCACTCCATCTTCAGCAGTAGACTATGATCCACATTAGCTTTCTCAAATTGACACAGCAGTTCTCATGACCCACTATCTACTGCAGGGGCTCAGGAATAGACTATCAAAGTTAATCAATGAGCTAGAGGACATAATCTCAGTATGTGGATTTCAGGTTCTCCCTTAGAGACAAATCATGTTCTGTCAGATCATGACACAACCATGACTCTATGGTGCATAAGGGTAATCTCTCACACATGTACATGCTTCACCCTCAATGGTGGATTACTATCTCAGTACGACTAAATACATTCTATGTACATACCATATGATGATATAACGATGATATTTTAGTCTGTCATTATAAATTATTCATCACACACAAAGGTCACACAGTCCATCGGTTATCATCTGAGCGTACTCGGACCTCATCAAAGACTAACTCACTAAACTCTCCTTGATTTTATCTCTATGCCTAAGTAATTTAGGTTTTCCAACTCGGCTGTCCTAGTATGTCAAGCCAAGTCCGAGTATCGACAAATTGCATTTGCCTAGTATGATCCACAAGAGAAACACACTATCACGGAATTTATGATTCATTTATTTAAATGTTTATAAAATCGCTTTCAAGGCTTTTAAGGGCTGCATAAACCCAATAAGCACTATGTATTAGAAAACTCAATTTTAAAATTTTAACTTGAAAAATAATCATCTAGTGATAAGAAGTGTGTGGTGTAGTGTGGTTATTGCTAAACAAGAGGGAAATATAAGGAAAGAGATAAACACCATGGTGGAATGGGTTCTCCTCGTAATTCCAAAAAAATTAATTTCAAGTGGTAATAAAAGTACACACACAGGTGTCTACCTAAAAATCTTTTATAATAAAGCAAGAATTCAAGAAAAATATTTTTTTTATGTGGAAGAACTAATAAGAGACAATTCAATCAATGAATTAAGGTAACCAACAACTTTGGCCATTTGCCATCTGTCCATCTGTATTTCCTTTCCCTAATCTCTAATTTCGTGCCATGTGACCTTTGTGTGATAGGGTTGCACAAGTGCAAGCATGGAGTAGAGAGAGAAGATATCTTAACGTCCAAGTTTTCTAATTTAGGAGCTCAGGCCTTTTGGCATATATGTTGGGTTGGCTTTCTAGCATTTATGTTGTATTAGATTTCACGTCTCCTTTTGTACAGCTTAAACTTTGAATAGCTTTTTCGAAGGTTGAGATGCTTCCCCAGTTTTTTCTTCACTTATTCTTGGGACCGGCGATTTAAAAAATGTTGGGTCGGCACGGAATCGTTCGGTTCATCCCGGGAATTGATCACCACGCGCTAATTCTATCAATATATAGGAAATCATCCAGGTATATAATAAAATTGGCAATTTGTTGAAGTAAAACGACGTTTTGCTACAGTAAAAAATACCGATTCACTGGTTCGGACCATTTTTTGGCCAGTTCACTATTTTTGCACGTGTTTTTCTACCAGTTCATTATTTTTTCCGCACAATAAAACGGCAATCCGGACCCCCGATTCCCTTATATGACCCAGTTTCTACTAAACCCGATCTGGATCACCGATCTATGTTTTAAACCATTGCTTGAGACCATTGGCATGAAGGCCCAAATCCCTTTACAAATGGGAGTTTGGAGGCTATCTCTTGGCTGGTCCTTTTTGCTTAATTGGAAATTGTAAATTTAGATCGAACTCCTAACTCATATCCATCCTACAAAATTTTTTTGGTGTTGATGTTTCTCAGGGAGTGATTGATTGAGGGTGTTGATGTCTCTCAGGGCGTGATTGATTTAAGGAAGCGGTGTATTAGGAAGTGGCCACTTCCTGATACTGTAGCACTCCAATAGATAGTGATAGGAAGTACAACACTATCTTGGAAGCTGCAGCATCCGACAGCAGGGAATGCTTTCATGCCCCAAATGGAAGCCGCCATTTTGGCAGTTGACGAAGATGCGGCTTCCAAAATTCTGTCTTCCTAAAATCAAACACACCTTAGTAGATAACTAGATGAATATGTTGAGTAAATCCGGTTTATGTGCATTGGTACCCCAGCTGTTAAATGGACTAGAACTTCAGTACTATGATTAAATGAGCAACTTGATTAACCTCTATTGTGCACAAGTCCAACTAGGAGACACTCCTAATCCGTTTCAGATTTTGAGCCTTCTAAAACAGTACAAAGCGGTGTTGGAAAGAGCGGGTCAGGCAGGGTGCTCAACACCCTAGGCACTAATTTCCAATCAGATAATTGGACTAGATAATCCGGTCCATTATTGAAAACTATAGTTTTAGGACCCCCAAATTTTGGAATCTGACTTACTCAATGTAGGAACCTAAAAAAAAGTTAAAAGAGTTGCATGGGCACTTTGGAAGTGCCTGAAAGATCTCACACCCCAAAAAAGGCATATGGTCCAACTTTTAGATGGTCAAATATGGGAATATAATTCAGTGATTATTTTTTGAATTACTTATCAAGTGATTCTAAAATGGATCCTAAAATCCCATATTAAAAAAATTCTACCGAGTGGGCCTTTTGCTCAATAGAGCAACTTCAAATTTTGCTCCAACTGGAACACGGGATAAGCGTTCCCCAAGTTTTGGGAGCAATAAATGTCATTGTTAATAGGTCCCAATTGACCCCTTCAAAAAAAACAAATGCAACGTTGATTGCCATCATGTAAGCCATCTTTCTAAATTTTTAACTAATCACTACTCTAGTATTGGGAAATTAATGTCACATCCCAAGAATTTACAATACTATTATTCCTGAGATGTGACGGACAAAACATATATACATCTATTGATAGGACAAATTTACAGTGGCGAGGTCTTACATAGTAAATAAAGAAAGCTAGCACAACAATAGTATCTTCCAAGGTTGATCTTGACTAGCACTCAAAATGAATCCGTAGTTATCCTGAAAAAATGTTTACCATAGTTTGATGAGTTTGGCTACTCAGTAAGTGATCATCATAATCCTAATAATCATGGTTGAAAGATATCAATATTTTTCAAAATGAGATCTATTAACAGAAATGCATCAACAGTTTCACTTTCAATAAATGCATAATTAAGTATAATCCGAGTAATTGAAATGCTTATAACACTTTTAACGGCAGTACATTATTCAAAGGATTTCACAAAATACCCTACTGACGTCCCAAGTAGGTCACCTATATACCCCATCAGCGTCCTGATGGGTCCACTTAATCCCTATCGGCGTCCCAGATAGGTCCACTTAATCCCTGCAGGTCCACTTATACCTCACCGGCGTACCGGATGAGTCCACTTAATCCCTACCGGCGTCCCAGATAGGTCCACTTATACCTCACCGGCGACCCGGATGAGTCCACTTGCATACTTAAATTATTTCTAAATCTCTTTAAACATTCGAAAGCAGCAATATCATGTACTCAACATATCACTGAAACCATTAATATGAATTTCACTTAAACCAGTAATAACAGTCACTCTCTATAATATTTCAAAAATAACCAATCAAATATTTTGGGCTCAAATTTAGAAAGGTAGCAGTTTATAAAGGCATTCTAGCATAATTGCCAATTTAATATGTATAGAAAAACTCTTATAAAAATTCAAGAATACGGAATTATCGCAATTTATGGAATATCAATTCACAAATAAACATTTCACAACAATACTATAATCAATTACAAAAATGTCAATTTTTAAATAATAAGGCAGTCATTTGCACATGAATTTTACAATGTCTAAATATTCAAAACAGTAGAAAGAAATATCACAATTTTACTAAAAGCAGAAATATCACATTTATTTCTAACAATAGACAAGAAAAATAAATAAATTTATTTTTCTAATTTACAGCATTCAAAATTTCTAACGTAGATAAAATATCACAATTTTTATTAAAAAGATTATTTTTCAAGATAATGAGGTCACGTGCGCATAAAATTTATCGCGCCTAAAATTCATGATAATAAGCAGAAATAATTATTTCATTTCATTTTTAAAAAGAATGGATTATTTTTCGAGACAATGGGGTCACTTACACACAAAACTTATAAAATAAAGATCCTGGACGGAAATATCACTATTTATTAAAAACAAACTATTATTCAGGAAGACGATGTCACTTACCCACAAATGTTTGAGAGGAAGCTTCCGATAAAAAAATTCGGTTCGAGAGAGGAGTTCACTGTGTTTCGACCAGAGAGAGAGAGATCTCAAAATTTTGTTTTAGGGTGGGAGTGCTCACATCCCCTATTTAAATTCTTATAACGTATTATTATATTATTTTATTACGCTCTACCTCATACCTGAGGTGTCGCGTTAAAAGTCTGTTTTTATCGTACGAAAACCACGTCCGCTAAAGGACGTTGCCAGCTGCAAGCAGCAGGAGGCAAAGCAAAAGTTAAACCAAAGTAAAAGTTTTGAAAATAGTGATGGTCCCCAAGGACCATCATACTCAATCAGACCATCACCTATTAAAAGCATTATTTCCCCCTTTTTTTTTTTTTTGAAATTTTAGGATTGTTACAATTAATCACATTACTTTATAAGAGATGAACAATTTAACACTTCATCCGTATAATTTCCCAATACTTTATAAGAGATGAACAATTTAACACTTTCTGTAATTTTTATTTAATTTCAAAATACCTCTATGAAAAACAATCTTGAGTTGGAATAGTTTCAGATAAGATAAATGTTTTCCCTTCTTATATATCATCGAAGAGGGCCTTGCAACATAATGTCACTCCTAAGAATCAATTTTAAGAAAAAGAAATCATCATCAGATGACAAATTTTCAAAATTCATGATAAGCAGTGACAAAGTTTTACGTTTGCTGTTTACTTAACACAATGCACCTCTTTTACTTTGGCTTGAATAGGTTAGGGGAAACATAAAAGTTCTCACCGTTCTTTTTTTAAAAAATAAATACAAAACATTTTGTCTGCCTAAGGTTGGACTGACTGTCTACCTTCTCCCCCATTTTTGGGGGCCTTGTAGTCACATCTGTTTTGCCCTAAATATGACAAACATGTCCTCTTAGATTTTTTCTCCAGCAATTCATGGCAGAGGTTCACCCCAGAGTAGATTGTTTTCTAAGGAGAAGCCAATGTAGGTTAGTATACAAGTAATTTTTCTTTTTCTTTTTAAATGAATCGCTCTGTAATGAATTCTATAGTTTATGTACATTTAAAATATATTGTTTAATACCAATGTCCAGAAACTCGGCTGAGTCCAAGTGAACATGCCAAGCCGAGTACTTGGTTAAAACTTAGGCTAATTAAAAAGACAAAACAATTATAAAAATTATTCAAAATTATGGAACCAATGTACAGATACTTAAGATGTAATTTGGATGTTTTTGACAATGATTTGTGAGCTGTACCCTATTTTTGTATTTTCCTCCCTTTTTGGAATTTTTGGAATAATCAACTTTTCTAAACTCATGTTGTACATAACATGCTATGAACTGCTGCAATGCCTCAAAACACAAAAACTGAAGTGAGAGATTGCAAGTTCTTGCAGCCTCAACAGAAGGATTCCTTAAATTCGAAAAGACTTGGACAGTTCTATCCATTCAAAGCTACAATTAAGTATTCACAAAGAAAAAAAGAAGAAGAAGAAACAAGTTGTGGACATATTTCAACATGATACTTATATATTGGAAAATTCAAAACTTAAACAAAACTTAGTAACAATTTGCTCTTCACTTAAACCATCTAGGTAAATACTGATGCATCATACCACCCAACAAAACCGCACCATCTTATGTCCAAGTAATTGGTTCAAGAACAAGATCATCTAATGTAAGGTTTGGGACATCAATTTCAAGTTGGTCATCAAGATCATAATCTTCTGTAGAAACATCCCAAAACTTGGTTGGCCCTTTCCTGCAAATACCATGAACATTAGGTTCCAAAAACAAGTTCTATGTAGAATTATACAAGGGAAAGCAAGCTATAATCCTATGGACAATAGGACACCCTATGAAGAATGGAACCATAGTTGTCGGGATCTCCCAATATAGCTAGGGCTACAACTATGAAATTTCACTTTGGTGCTGCAGAAAGGGACCTTCAAGGGATACTAATTTTTAAGTTTTGGAATCTCGATCCCCACTATTAGGGATCTTGATAACAACCTCAAAGAACAAGATAATAACCAAACTGATAATTTTCTTAATTTATAGCTAACTGATAACATAATTATACTCTTAATATAGTTGCATTGCTTTATTGGTTACAAATAAAGAGATCCCCACTTTAAAGGTTATAAATATAGTCTGAAACTATGGATACTCTTTAACGTTGGGATCAAGATTAGGATCTCGATCCTTAACATTTGGAGACCTAGACCCCTAAAATTGTAAGGTTTATGTGGCCTTTAAAGGCCTTATGAGTGCTTGTAAAGTGAAATGATATGGTGGAACATGAACTCAGTGGGAGTGTGGTCCCTCGTGGACCATACTAAGCAAACGATGGTTTGTTAATACCAATCTGTGCTTAACGATCTAAGCCAGTCGGTTGGAAAAAACCCATATTACTTGGGCATGTAGAATAAACCGATGAGGATTTATAGGTTAGCCGTTGATGAGGTCGGAGAACATGCCCGGATGAGTGAGCCGAGGGACTGTGTGACCCTTGTGTGATGGTGGCCTACAGAGACAGGGGTCAAAACCTCATTCATGTACCATCACACTGCATGTATATCAATAGATCGTTCAGGAAAGCCAGAAATCCACTTTTTAGAGTGAAGCGTATGCATGTACGAGAGATACCCCGATGCGCCATAAAGCTGTGGTCGCATAAAGCCTTGGTGACCTTGACTTGTCTCTACGGGAGGATCTGTAATCCACAGATTGAGATTGCAACCCTTTGGCTCATCCGTCAGACTTTGGTGGCTCACTAATGAGCCCCTACTTAGACTGTGGGTCATGAAAAACATTGGGTCTATTCGATAAAGCAAGTGTGGTCTGTAGTCCACATGTGAAGGTGGAGTGCCCCATGATTGCAAATTAAATTCCTTAACCATATGGATCCATTTCCCATCAAGTTAATTTAATTATGTTTGTTTTATGATAGAAATTATTTTAGAATTATTCTTTGAATTTTTATGAGCCAATTGATATTTTATTTATACTTTTTTTGGACTTATAAAAATGAAGCTATTGATTTTACAAAATTATAAAATTCAAGTGATGTTTAGAATTTTTTTTGATAATTTAAAATTATATAAAATATCTTGGAGGGGCCCATAGTGCACATGGGCCCACCATGTGTTAAGTGGGTGGCGCCCACATGTGCCACACATGGGTAGCACGCTCCACCTATTGTATTCTTTATTGAAATTTAAGTTCTTTTATGTTTTGGTAATATTATGTTATGGCATGTGATCAAATAATATATGAAATATTATGACCATATATTGACCAAATATTGAAAGTGTATATTGACTTAATATATCTTTGGAATATTTTGTAAAAGATTATGGAATGCATAATATTTTAATTAATTTATCTAATTTCTATTGATGGACAAATGGTTAAGGAAAGGGAGATAATAGTCCATACACCTTCCATAATGTTGATGACCCATCTATGAAATGGATGACTCAGATCTCTCACCCCACAAGTCACCCTTGATCGACGGTTTATGTTCAATCTCACAATAAGAGGTAAGCCAAGGGAAACCTTAAAAAACCCTAATCTTGTTCAAGCCTATAAACAAGAGATTGTCTCTACCCAAAATCTCTACACAGTATCTTTATATCTCTCTCTTAAGAAAGTTTATCTCTCTCATGTTTGATCTCTCTCTACCATATTGTGAAAGAACCTAAGGGTTTAGGTTATGAGTTATTCTCTCTCCTATCTCTCAAATATGGCTAAGAGTTTTAGGGTTTAGCAAAAAGAGAGTCCATCTCTCTCAAACAAGGTTGTTAAGAGAATTCAACTAGGGTTTGAGTTTGTGATCAAAAGGGTTCATGTTCCATTGATGTGACTTGGCCAAAATTTGGTTTCCTGGTTCGAGATTGAAGGTAGACTGTTGATACTGCGCCATCAGATGGTGGTGACTCGGTGTGGGGTGTAATAAGTCCAGTTGAGGTAATCTTCGGGACCCTTGCTTTTGTTTCTTGCAATCTTATCTTTTATTCTCAAGCATAGTGCATAGTTGTTTCAATGACATCAAGTTGTTAAGATCTTGGTTTTATTGTTATGTTGATTTTATTTTGAAATTTATTTTATTATAATAAAGACCACATGTAAGTGATCTTTTACCAAAAAAAAGGGGTGAAGAAAAAAATATATATATAGTCCCCAGTAAAAGATCACATAAGTCTTTCTTTCAAAAATATATGCATTGTAGGGAGGCACTCTGAACCCTAGGGATATACCAGCATGTCAAGATCCCCTACTCTCAATCCTAATCCAGCTCCAGGTCCATTGGATCACCACTCCCCAAAAAACTAATGGTGTACAAAGAATAGGAACACCATTGTGGCCATGTCTTAATCTAGTGAGCCCTACTCTCTATTCATGACCATCCATCATTTCATTGGACAGTAATGACCCACTGGCAATGGTTTTCCAGTGGCTTGTTGCATTATACTATACTTCCCCATGCCAAATTATTTAAATTTTAAAAAAAATCATCCAAAAATGTGCATACATGTATTCCTCCCTCCGCCTCGACATCAAATGTTTGGTTGCATGGACAAATATCAAGTCTTCCTTCCATCACCTTTTGGGTCCATTACTCACGAGCTCACAGATGAGTGAGTAGTTATACCAGCTTCTCTCACAACAAGATGAAAAGGCTTGGTGAGAGAGAAATCTGAATGCCAAAGATTGGAGCAGGGGCATAGAGTATCCATGCTTTGCCCACCAGTGAATGGGCTCATCATTATCTCGATCAGTCGGTATGAGTTAAAAGTTCTCCATCCACTAGCCAGTATGCCAAACTGTCCATGAACCTCAAGAAGCTTTTCAAGATCAGGAAATAGCCTCTTTAAGCATGCAATCCTATTCACTAATACATTGGCATCTTGATGAGGTGCTATCTTTTCCATGCATTTGCCTTCTTCCTTGAGCCATTTGAATCCATAGTATTTAGAATTCAATGAATAGGCATTTCCCATTTCTCTTCAAGGATTTCATTCACCACATTGAAAAAGTTCGGTTTATCGAGAAATGGGCCCTTCTTCTCATGTTCAAATGTAGCCATCTTCACGTTTTCAATTATTTCAGCCTTAGACTTGATGAAGAACCAGTTCATCTCCATTAACATAGTGAAGATAGGTGAACTGAAATCGGTAAGATAATCGATCCTAACCCATCAAGAATCATCCATTATCATGTCCTTGTGATTTGAGTAATTTCCAATTTGTCCTCCACATAAGACTCCCAATTCGGGTCAATCACCATAGGACATAGCACATCCAACTTAAATCGCTTTGCCATCATAGTCGTTGCTGCAAATCCAGTTTCAAGAACTCTTAAAAGGCTCAGTACAGGGTACCTGTTGTACATTATGCATCCATTTGGATTTTCCAGTGCAGAACCCCTAATTAATCTTCATGTCTTGCTCAATTTCCACAGCTTACTATTAGGTGATTTTACTTCCCCACTGGAAGTGCAACATATCCTTTTCAAACTGTACACCACATAAGGGGTCCAGAAAATATGAGGCTGGACTTTCACCGGTCCCAATCCTACAATTTTACAAGCCAATCATTAGCTCTGTTTTTTTTTTTTTTTGATAATGTTACATAGGAATGGAACTTGAGACGTAGTTATATGAAAACCCAACTATTGCCGCCTTGACCCAAGCCCGATTCCTATACAAGCCAAATCGTTATCGGTGATAACTTGCAAAACATTCTTCGCACGAATTTGGTTTATGACATCAACTGTTGGGTTTATATGACCTTTAAAGGCCTTAAGAGAGATTGTATAAACATTTGAATAAATGAATCATACACTTAATGGGAGTGTGGTCCTCTTGTGGACTATACTATGCAAGATACTCAGACTAGGCTTGACGTGCTAGGCCAGCCGAGTTGGAAAACCCAACATACCTGAGCATAGAGATGAAACCGATGAGAGTTTAGTAGGTTAACTATTGATGAGGTCGGAGCATGCCTAGATGAGAGCTGAGAGACTATGTGACCCTTGTGTGCGGTGAATAGCATATAGAGACATGACTAAAACATCATCATTGTATCATCACACGACATGTACATAGTTAGCCGTACGGAGATAGTAATCCACCATTGAGGGTGAAGCATGTACATGTACGAGAGATTACCCCTATGCACCGTAAAGTCATGGTTGCATTTGGCGGATCATGGTTTATCTCTAGGAGAGAACTTGAAATACACATACTAAGATTACGTCCCCTAATCCATTGATTGACTTTGACAGTCCAATCATGAGCCCCTGCAGTGAACTCTGGGTCATGGGAATTGCTGGGTCAATTTGAGAAAGCTAGTGTGGATCGTGGTCCACAGTTGAAGGTGGATTGCTTCTATGCGTTTATTAAATCCTAGATCTATTCGAATCTGATTCTCATCAAATTAATTTAATTTAATTAATTTTATGTTATTTGATTTTTAGAATGTTTGTTTGAATTTTTATAAATCTTTTGATATTTTAATTTTGTCATTTGGATTTATAAATCATGCGAAATTCATTTTTAAAGTTTTAAATAAACTAAGAGGTTTAAAAAAAATCTAAAAATCAATTTTTATTGTTTATAAAATTTGTGAGACCCTCCATAACTATTGGAGGCCTCATTTAAATCACATGGGACAAGTGGGTGGGGCCCATGAGTGGCCACCAAATGGTGGCACACCCCACCCATAGGGGATTGCATTTTCTTGGTAAATAATGTGAGAGGCATCTCATATTAGTTTGCTTTCTTTTTGTGGAGAGAAGCCTACTTACAATAAAAGAATGAAATATGTGGTTTTACAAAATCTTGAGAACCAAGAGGTTTGATTGAGAAATAAAGAATGAATATTTACTATTGGAGAAAGTAAAGAAATATTTTTCTTCTTTAATTTATTTGATGGGAATAAGTTTAGGAAGTGGGGGATAATGTTTTAGCACATTCCTTAGCATCTTGATAGTGGATCTAGGGAATGGATGACTCACATCTCTCACCCCACAAGTCTTTTTAGATTGACGGTCAAGATTTGCTCCTGCGATTTTATGATAAGCCCTAATGCATGAAAAATCTATAAAATAGTATTCTCCTCTCTTGTCTCTACACCTCTTAGTTACTCTCTCTTCTCTCTCTAAAATAGAATATCTCTCTAACTTCTCTAAGCGGCACGCCCCACATAGGTTTCTCTCTCTCTCTCTCTCTCTCACAAACTATCCTAAGGGAGGCATGAGCTTGAATCTCGCTCATGGATTTTAAATCAAGCTAGGTTTTGGTTATGTGATTTTTTGGGCAGCAAATGGATCATCCCTAGCTAGTAGTTTTTTCCCTTATTTCTTGGTTTCTATCTATATTGAATTAGGCCTAAGCATTGGGATCGATGTGTATTGTTTGGGTTTTGTCATAACAAGAAGAAATACCATCGGAAGGAGGATACTCGATGTAGGGTATATTAAACCCGATTGAGGTAATCTCCAACATCTTCTTTTGTTTCTTTCAATGTATCTTTTATTCTATTACTCAATTCCTTGAAATTATATTTCCACTACCAATCGTTTGCTCGCTCAAAAGGCAATGCATTAGCATAAAAACATCTGGGTACTGCCCGATCTTTTGCCTCACAAGAGATTGGGTCCAATTGCCTTGAGGAAGGGTCATCTATCCTTCTCTTGTTACTGACTACATCATGCTTTAATGCAGTTTCTTCAAACAAATTGTCCTTGAAACCCCCCAAAGTTTTTTTAAGAGTTACTTGGTATTTTCCTTTACAAGGCTCCTGCAGTGCCCTATGTTGATTAAGGTTATTTGTCGTAGGGTTTCACAAGCATATTGCAGTCCCCTAAGTTTTTCAAGGGTCACTTTGTCTACTCCTTTACAAGACTGAACCCCTTCTCCTCTGATCTTTAGAAGATGGACCCTCACTCTAGAATAACTTCCATGGAATTGTTTGTGCAAAATTTGCAGACCCAAAGTACTTGATCCACCTCTAAATCTTCGATTCTCTGTTATATTGACATAAGCCCACAAGGGTGTGGCATGGGATTGGAGACCAGCCAAAATAAAACCTACAAGAATTTTACTTTCTCAGAGCTTTAATCAACAACAACACTCAATGAACTTGCATCCTTAACAGAGGAAACATGAAAAAAAATCATACGATTGCGCCGTATTAGATTTCACTGATCAAGCTTATTAGTGACTAAGGGCACGCAAATTAACAGGAAAATTGGGGGAATGAAAATTCCTAGCCTTCTTGTTTGAAATTTCAGGGGTGTCTAGGCCCAAGAAAAGACTCAAAAGTATTGTACCATCAGAAAATGCATGATCATAGGCATTTGAAAGTCGACAAAATAACTCATCTTCTCCCTCTCAACTAGTTGAAGAAGAAAAGCCAGAGAAATCGAGAAAATATGGGGATTTGTTTTACCTGGTTAAGTCTACGGATGAGTTTTTGGCGAAGTTTCACTGAATTTAGTTTCGGCCCGAACTGAGGCCAACACCTCCCTCCGAGAGAAGAGATGTATATAAATAGCTACAGTTTTAAGGGGCTCTGTATGTTCGAAATGAAGGGTTCAATTCAGCATCAGTTGCAGTCGCACAGGCTTCCACTGCGTCATCGTCCCAGCTTCAAAACTTCTCGTGCGGTACAATCAAACCTAATTTTCTCTCTCTTAGTCTCTTCTCTGTTAATATGTACCAGAGAATCTCAATTATCTCTCTTCTTTCTCATGTTCTACTTTTATGGTGATCCATTTCCTCTGTTCTCACTAAAAAATCTGTGAGCTGGTATTGCATTTAGAGATTAAACCTTGGAGTGTCTCCTCCGATGGAAATTTTTCTTAGAAATTCTTCAAAAAGAGTGCTGATTATAGATAAACTTTTCGAATTTCCTCGAAAAGAGTACAGGCTTTCGTGTTATCCGGTGCTCTTGCGATCAAATTCCCTATTTTATTTCTTTCTGGTTTGTGTGATCCGATTCCTGAATATTTCGTTAGTTTTGTTCATTTTCCTCTTTTTTATTTGACATTTTTTATGCATCTTGCTATTGAACAATCTCGCTGTTTAGGATTAATACCTTAATGCAAGCCTTTATGTGTCTGTTTTTCTGTTGTTTTTCATTGTTAAAGAGAGAGAAACAAGAGCGAGAGGATAGAGCGAGGGGTAAAAAATGTTGTTTCCTTGATTTACAGAGAACTGAAATTTCGTTTTCATTATCAAACTAGAGAACTGAAAATCTAGTTTGCCTTGATCCAGAGAGAGACAAAGGTGGAAGCCTTATTTTCCTTGTGTGTGTGTGCGTGAGAGAGAGAGAGAGAGAGAGAGAGAGAGAGAGTCTGTTTCATTGTTGAGTTTCTCAAGATATCAGTTTCAACTTTCACTATTTAAATTTTTAAACCTTGACATTTCTCAGCCTTCTCCTGTGAAAGATGCGGGAAAATTCCAACCAGAGGAGGTCGCCATTAAAGATCATATCCCTGAAAATAACACTCTAGCTAGCTTCTTACCAGAAACCCCAGACCTCAGCCCAGAAACCAGCAAGATTGCAGGTCTACACAAGCAAGAGCGGCACATCTCTATTAACCACGAGAGCAAAGAAGAAGAGGAGGTAAAGGATTCAGAGGAGAAGCTCAAAGAAGAAGAGCAGGTAAAGGATTCAGAGGAGAAGCTCAAAGAAGAAGAGGAAGTCAAGGATTCAGAGGAGAAGCTCGCTTTTACTGCATTTCGTCTTTACAGAAAAATTGATGATGGAGAGTCAATGAGTAATTACAACACTGGTTTGGCCGTGGCACGCGATGCCCTAGCTTGTGCTTTCTGGATGATGGCTTGCTCCTGATGTTCTTCTTTTTCATCAAAAACCCTCATCCCTCTCAATCTGAGTCCTTTGATGGTCCCCCTCTCTCTTTCTCTTTCTCTTTCTCTGTGTGTGGGTGTATGAAAAAGCATCCACCACCTCCTTCCCTCACTTACTCAACGCGTATATTTTCAATATTTTCTTATTGATTTAAATCATTTTTGAAATTTTAAAGTTTTTAATTAAAGATAAAAGTAGACTGTCCGACGGTTATTCTAAAAAACATTTGACACTATCTACCTTTTACCTTGTTTGTTTAATGCTGCAGCCTTTTATAAACCGGAGTTGTATGCAGTGGGACTATTTATCTTTGAAGTTTGAGCTTTTATAAATATCTAATGAGATCACTTTTTATAAATGTTTACAGTGAGACAATTCCATTTTGAGCTTGGTTAATAGAAGAATTGCTGTCCACCTAATTTCACATTCAATGGTCGAGATTAATGTGACCACCTTGTATCAAAGGTTGTCTCATTCGATATTTTCCCGTATAAACCAAACCCTTTGGATAAATTGCCAAGTAACATATTATACTATACACGAGACCCGAATGATAATGTACAATTATACTAAATCTATGCTATGCACACTGCATGAACCGAGGACATTTCATATTTATCGTTAAGTCTGTATTTCTAAGCCGAAAGGAGTTTTTCCGCATCCAAACGATCTCATGCACTTGTGGGACCATACTATCCATTTCCTCCCTCAAACAAAACTCAATCTTAGAGTGTTTTAGGACCCCAATTTTTGGGGATGTAACCTTGTGAAACTTTTTCCAAATTACAATCTTTATGGGCTTGGATGATTAATGCTTCATTGAATAAAAATTATCCAAAATTTGAAGAGTGGCATCTAAGTATTAAAAAACTTAAAATCCTAATTTTTCTTATGAATATAATTATATGCTGATTTTAGGAGGTTCTCATAATTTCGTACCAAAAAATTCTTCCCAAGTTAGTCTTCTACCTAAGGGAGTAAGTGTGCAATATGCATGTGCCGGAACATAGTATACGTGCTTTTCTCCCCATTTCATCTTTAGGTACAATTGAAGTCTAATGCACGCTATATATATAGTTTGTGTAGCGTTCGTAAAACCGGCTGGTTAGAACCGGAACCGGCCGTTTAGATCGCTATAGATGGGGTGGCGAATTCGGTTACGGCTGGTTTTACGGCACACCTCATAAGAAGGCACTCTCAAAAAAAAAATCGGCACCAAAACCGGCCGTTTTGAGGTCGAAGCGGCAGGTTTTAGTATAAACCGACCGGTTTGAGGTCGAATCGGCAATTTTTAGTATAAACCAGCAGGTTTGAGGTCGAACCGGCAGTTTTTAATATGAACAGGCCGGTTTTTCCTAGCCGGTCCAGTTTACCGTTTTAACGCGGGATGTAACGGGGTTTTCAACGCAACAAATAACGGCCGTTATTTGATACATGCCCGTGATATTTCACAGAACAAGATTTTGCAGCTTTTTTTTTGTAGATTTTTTGTCTTTTTCGGTCAACTATTGATGTTATACACCGAAAAGTTTCTATAAATCGTCGATTATTGAATCAAAATTCCAAAAACAAAGAGTTCTTGGCTGATTGAAATGGGGATTTTTGAAAATTAGAAATTTCCGCCATTCTATCAAATGCAGCTTCAATATCTCATAGATTTTCATAAAAATGGAAGGCTTTGATTCATTGTTGAAGGATTCAATGTTCACATAGTTCAAATTTTCCAAAACGATGAAGATTTGAGGTTTTTTTGGGCCCGAAGTACTGCTGCTCGAAGAATTGTTTTTTATCGAAACAAATTGATTTTGGATCGATCAATTGATTGATTTTTATCGATCAATTGATTGATTTTTATCGATAAATTGATCGATTTTTGTCGAATTAATCGCTGAAGTTTGATCATAAAGGCCTCATGTATCAAATACACTAATTATTTTGATTTAATATTGATTAAATGTTTTTATATCAATTTTTTTTTGCTGCTTTTTTTTCTTGAAATTTTCTTGAAGTGAAAAATCCGCAATTTTTTGAATAAAGATCTCAATAGTGAATGAATCTTTATGAAATTTGGGGCATTTGAATCTTCATTAAAGTATCTAACATATCCCCATGTCAATTTGTTCAAAAAATAAAAGATTTGGGGTTGATTTTGACTCTAAAGTTTCTGTATTTTTGGGCTCGATTTTAGGGTTCTTAAAAAAAATTTGTTTTTCAATAAAATTACGTTTTGTTTTTATAAAAATATGTTATTTGTGATGAACATGAGAAAAAAAGAATATATTATTTTCTTTTTTTAATTTTATATATTTTTGGTGAGCATTTTGGATCGTTTTTTATGCTATTTATGTTTTTTACAAAATATGTCTTTTTTTTATGAATATGAGAAAAAAATATTTCCTCCTTTTTAATGTTATATATTTTTGGTGAACTTGTTGGATTGGTTTTAATGTTATATATGCTTTTTATAAAACTATTTTTTTTGTGATGAATATGAGAAAAAAATTTATTTCCTTTTAAGGTTATTTTTTGTGCATGTTTCTGTTGTCTTAGTTCTCAACTTCTTGTTTAGTTGTTATCCTAATTTGTTTTTTATTTGTTACAAGCTATCTATCATTTTTTACAACTTCATACTCCTTAAATTTGTTTATTAGCATCTATGAAGAAAAGAAGTAGAAACTAAAAAGTGTTTACTCATCTCTCATGTTTCCACATGCCGAAATGGACAAAAAATTAACCTTTTATTATTATTATTATTAATATGCATCTTAATTTTACATTTTAAAGTTGCCATCTTATATATAAAAAAATCATGTTAAAACCTAACTCAAAAGGTTACTGAGTAAATGAGATTTGGCCATTTTTAAAATCGATTTGGCTATTTGAAAATCGACTTGGCCATATTTTTTTAAAATATGTGATTTGGCCATTTGAAGCAATACTTAACACCTTGACCCACACCTTGGATTTGATAACCAAGTTACTGAGTAAATGAGGTGCTCTCTCTGACTACCTTGACTCACAACCATTCGAAAAATTGGGAACATCATGCTACAAAAAGATACGCTCTGAAATCCAATTCTAAACCCTATTAAAGGGTTTTTCAACATTAAAACAACATTTTTCATCATGAACATTAAAACATTATAGAAGCATATATTGTTGCATCATCCGTTGTTAGTTGGACTTTGTAACTTCATCAATTGAATTTATATGAAATTATAAGTTGTCTCGCATATCTCTATAATATTCAAATATTAAATTATATAAAAAAGTTGTTTCAATTTTTTTTATAAGATAAATGTAAGTAATATGATAGTGTATACTTAATCTAAGTTTTCTATTTTTTTCTGAGGGTTTTGACCCATTTTTTTTAAAAAAAATCTACTTGACTGGTTAGTCCGGTTAACCACTCCGGTTAGTCCTGTTCCGGTTCGAACCGCTCCTAGCCCCATGACCGATTAACCGTTCTGGTTCGATTTTGCAAACACTGGTCTATAGTGAATAATACTTGGAAAAAGAAGTATACTCCATCCCTAAAATCATAATACCAAATAACTCAAGGTCTATGGGGAATCTATAGACCCCTTTAGGTTAGAAGAAAACGACATTAATCCTCTATTTACCTTTTTTTTATTGTTTGAATTATAGCATTTACGGATTACCATCTTTTTTTTTCTCTAAGAGCATTAATATATAAGTGGAACTTGAGATGGCTCCTTTAACCCAACTTGAGGTTCAAGAGATGAGAGAGAAACGAGAGTTAAGGCGAGACTGTGAGAAAGAGAAAATGAGGAAGAGGTTTACAGGTGAGAAAGAACAAGAAAAAAAAAGGGGGAAATTCTCAAAGGCTTTGATGAACGGTTATTACAAAAAGTTAACAGGATAAATACAGCAATTTAGCCATGAAAAAGTTATAGAAAGCGCTGACTGCCCTTTTCCTGTTAACTTAGGAGGGGGCCATGCTCTTCATATGCTAAGGTGGTCATAAACATATAATTCATAGGAATCGGGCGAGGATCTCTAAGCACGCTGGGAACCAGATCAATTTCCAGTATTGACAAGGACCTAGGCTGGATCAGTGATTCTTGAAACACTGAATGATACATTTGTTTAGTTGGGCGAGAGATCCACCATTATTCGTCTTAAAGTTTTTAATTCATTTTAATGATGGAGTAATTCTTGAAAACAGAAAATGGGATATGGAGTTCTCGAATAACTTTATCTAGCAGTTGAAAAAATTTAATGTTTGTGTTCAATTCAGTGTTGTGAAATTTGCTTCGTTTCCGTCAAAGAGATCACAACGATTTTAGGCCTAGATCGATGCGAAGCTTGGTACCGTCACTTCGATCAACTTCGGGCCGATTTGACCGAAGCTTCAGTCTCTTCAGTCGAAACAAAGAAATATCTCTATTAAAGTATTTTTTTATATATTTTTAAATTTTTTATAATATATATATATATATTATTTATTGGAAAGGCGTTAAGAATAGTAAAGTGTCCGTAAGGAAGTAGGCGGATCCGGGAGATGTATAGTTAGAACTATAATGCCCTCCAATTGAGGCATCGTTGGGGATGTAGCTCACATGGTAGAGCGCTCGCTTTGCATGCGAGAGGTACGGGGTTCGATACCCCGCATCTCCAGAATGAGCCAACCGGACCGACAAGATTTTTGGACTTTTAGGGTTTCTATAAAGACGCAACCTTATGCGACATTAATCCCGACTTTTTTGGAGGGACTTTTTTGGAGGGTGCGGTTTCTATAAGGATGCACCTTACGTATCATTAATCCCAACTTTGGAGGGTGCGGTTTCTATAAAGATGCAACCTTATGTATGCAGCCTTGTGCCGACAGGGTTTTTGACTGATTTTTTTACTTTGGATGGTGCGTTTTTTATAAGGATGCAACCTTACGTATCATTAATCCCGGGTTTAGATGGTGCGTTTTTTATAAGGATGCAACCTTACGTATCATTAATCCCGGGTTTATATAAGGATGCAACCTTACGTATCATTAATCCCGGGTTTATATAAGGATGCAACCTTAGGTATCATTAATCCCGACTTTTGACTTTGGAAGGTGCGGTTTCTATAAGTATGCACCTTACGTATCATTAATCCCAACTTTGGAGGGTGCGGTTTCGATAAGGATGCAACCTTACGTATCATTAATCCCAACTTTGGAGGGTGCGGTTTTTATAAGGACGCAGCCTTTCTTACGTATCATTAATCCCGCATTCCTTATGTATCATTAATCCCGGTTTCTATATTGATGCAGCCTTACGTATCATTAATCCCTTGTGTCTCTTGTGCTGACAGGATTTTTTACTTTGGAGGGCGAGGATTATTTCTTTTCTTTTTCTATGAGGGTGCGATTTCTACAAGGATGCAACCTTACGTATCATTAGTCCCTTGTGTCTCTTTTGCCGACAAGATTTTTAACTTTGGAGGGTGAGGATTATTTCTTTTCTTTTTTTATAAGGGTGCAGTTTCGATAAGGTTAGAACCTTTAACAATCCAATCAAGGGTCACCTTAAAAATTTATCATAACATGTAATTTTGTTATAAAAAATTCTTAGTATTATCTTAAGAGTAATGATCCTACGGGATCCTCCTTCACCCATGTGTGTAGGACCCCAAATGATCACCATTAAAGTTGGCATGGATCTCTATAAAAGGTATCACATTGGTGTGAGACTTGACTTTTCTATAGATCTGTGCCAACTTTAATGGTGATCCTTTGGGGTTCTATACACATGGGTGGGGGAAAGTCCTATAAGATCATTTCTCATATCTTAAAATCTATTTTCATATGTAATTAGAAAATTTTAAATTTCAAAAATATCCAAAATCAAGTAGATCTATAAATATATGAAAATCTTGAAAATGGACAGTCTATATAATGTGTTGCTATATGCACTATTTTCGGGACTCAATTTTTTTTTTTTTTTTCATATTCATACATCCCAATGTCGAGATGATCAATTAGAGGGTGTTTTCAACATTAAAACCAATTTTTCGATAGATTTTTGAGGTCCATATGTGATTCTACATTTTAAGTATGCAACCTTATATAAACTTTTCTCTTTTTATAATCCCTAGGCCTTATAAAAACTATAAAAACTGCATCTTTTTTCAAAGGCAAATATTAATCTTTTGAGCAATGATCTAATGCATCGGTTGTATCATAGTATAATGCAACAATACTTCTAAAAAACCATGTTTGTGGCATTTATATGACCTAAAATTTTGCACACACACTCTCTTCATCTCAATAATCAATCCCCCCCCAAAAAAAAGGTTCAATTTGGATCATAGATATAGTCAAAATGAGTCCCCTCCAAAACAAATCTAGACTATTCATCTTGTGAATTTCAAGATCTTAGCCTTTATAAACTCAAAATCATTTTTTTTCCTTTTTAACATTGTTCAACTAGTGATAATAAAGCCATCCAAAAAAATTGGAAATGAAAAAATTCTTCTAATGCCTAGATCTAAGCATCTCACCAAAATGAACGGCCAGTATTAGTTGGGCTAAAAAAGTACTTTCTAGGTTGTGTTTTCAAATTTTTTTTTTTTTTTTGTGATTTTTTATTAGAATAAAAAAAATGTATATTTCAAAATTTGTATCAAACAAATATCCATAAGATGGTTTTTTAAGGTTGTTGCATCATATTACTATACAACGGTTGCATGAAATCATTGCCCTAATCTTTTGAGCAATGCCTATGCCTTGTAAAAACTGCATCTTTTTTCAAAGGCAAATATTAAAATCTTTTTTCAAAGGCAAATATTAAAATAAGGCTAAGGGTTGCATAAAAAAATAAAGCCTCAACTCAAAACTCATAAAAAATTATAGATTTGTTGTTGAAAAACCTTCAAATCAATCATCTCAGCCTTGATCACTATGAGTGTGAAAAGAAAATAGGATTTCACGCTCTGATTTCGGGTTGAGGCCTTTTTTTTTTTTTTTCATATGGCTTAGGCCTCATAAAAATTGCATATTTTTCTAGAGAAAAATATTAAAATCATAAAAATTGCATATTTTTCTAGAGAAAAATATTAAAATAAGGTACTTTATGGAAAAATAAATAAAGCTTCAACTCTACCAAAAAGTATAGTTTTATTATTGAAAAACCTTCAGATTAATCATCTTGACCTTGATTATCATGGTTGCAAAAACAAAACAAGGATTGCAAGCCCTAAAAGTAATGTAAATCGTAAGAAGCTGCATGGACAACCCATTCCCAATTGTTCATGGATTCACGAGATCTGCTATATTTTAAGCTGCAAATTTCATCCTCAAAAATAGATTATAGAGCCATTATAGGGATTTCCACGGCCCAAAGTGTTTCCAGACAAGATTTGAAAGTGAGACTTCATTTTCTTTTTTCATAAGTCCTAGACTTATTGAAACTGCATCCTTTGCCAAAACACGAGGCTCTGTAACGAGTGTTTGTGAGCGAGATATTCTCTGTAACGAGCGTTTGCGAGAGAGGGAGAGAGAAGGGAGGGAAGTGGTTGCATGATTATGGTTTGGTTGCAAGAGAATTGCCCGACAAGAATGAGTGAATAAGCGCGAGTGCTTCACCGGGCTTATTAAGCGGCACCAAATGACCCGCCCCTCTCACCGTCACAAACGTGAGCCCCTCGAATTCCACAATTCTTCCACCCACCTGCATCCATATCAATACTCTTAAGCTCGCTCCTTTTATGGGTGCAACCAACGGGTCAGTCCGACCCGACCTGATTCAAAATTAAAATATTTATATATTTAAATATATTTCATATTAGGATTCGAAAATATTACCAATGCATGTGACCGGACCGGGATTCAGACTTAGACTCAAATAGTATTCGGCTCTAAAATTTAAAATTGGACCTGACCCACCCGCCGGGTCCCATTTTTGAACCCATACCAAGACCATGATCCGATCTGACTCCTTTCCTCTTCACTTTACAACTATTATTTTTAAAAGAAACTAAAAGCTAGTGAACCTTGCGAGAAGAGATGATTAGGTTGATCCGCCAAGTGAGAGGGACGAGCTCATCCTAGCAGCGTTTAAAATACCGGATTCTTGAATGTTAAAAAAAAAAAAACAAATAAAATAAAATTTAAGAGCTAGGAGTAAGTCTTGGATTGGTCCTTTGGTGACCCGATCTCAATCCAGATTTGGCCAATTCTCAAAGGTCAAAAAATCATAAATAAGGTTTTGACAAGTCCATCGGCAAAATGTGATAATCATAACCTTGTTGGATGATTTATATGGAAAATAAATCAAAGAAGAATGTTTTAACTGAAAAATTACCTGATTGTTGTGGTACCAGGTGCGCCATGGTGTCTTAAGAGAGAGGGCCATGGACTCTAACCAGTATCTCGTCCCGATCACTGGCACTCGACCGTCAATATCCCCGCTGCCCAGACACAAATGTAATTAAATTATTTATTTAGGCATAAAAGTTCCAATAGTTTTCTTTTTATCAAATAAAATGGACCTGCATTAGCTTTGAACCTCTCCTTCTTAGAGTTGCAGCTATAGTCGTTTGATTTTGCATCGAATAGTTAAATTTAATTGTGATATCTTTCTATCAAAGGAAAATTGTTTCATATAACGGGGATCGCATTTCTACTTTTACGGTCCCCAAGCTATAAAGAATCCATCTTAATGATGGATGCAAATAGGTGGTCCATCTAAAAACAATTGAAATTAAGGGTTCAAATATTTTTTTAATAGAATTATTATTTGTAATTTTTAAAATTTATTTAGTTATTTATATTCATGATCCCGATGTTAAAGATTACATATCTTTAAAAAATAGGTCAAAAAATCCATCTCAAAAATAGAAACCGTGTCTTTTATCAAAAGCAAATAGTCTTAATTGTATACTCCAGTTTAAGAAAGGGAAAATATTTCCATACCTTTTATTTTTAAGTTTCATTTCACAATAGACCCAAAATTTTAAAAGATATTTTGGGGTAAAAAAATTGTAGATTTTATTTTTTCTAACCCTCTTGAGTTAATTTAAACTTGTTTTATTTATTTTTTGCTTCATTTCACAATAGACCCAAGGTTTTAAAAGATATTTTGAGACATAAATATTGTAGATTTTATTTCTTCTAACTTTCTGAGTTAATTTAAACTTGTTTTTTTAAGCGAAACAATTCTAAAAGACTTGTTTTTTCTAAAAGCCATCATCCCAAACTTCTAGAGAGAGACAGAAAGGCTTCATTGAGGTGAGAAATTACCGGGAGGGGAGAGAGGTTTTTGGAAAAACACAAGAGGAGAGAGAGAGTGAGAGACACAGGAAGAGAGCTATATAAGTGAAGAAAGAGAAATGATTGGGTTTAAAAAGAACATATCTTTCTCACATTTGTTTAGGTTAAAAAATAGGTTTAAAGTGCCAAGGGGTTAGAAGATATCTTTTGAAGCCTTAAGTTTATCAAGAAATGAAACCTAAAAATTGAATATATGGAGATATTTTTCCTTTAAAAAAAAAAGTCAAGCCGCCATTTAAATGGATCACATATATACTCAATATGGGCGGGTAGAGTTTATATAATAAACATTTCCTAATATCGCCAACGCCAAATATTGGCAAATTTGAGGTTTATAATGGTTGTTATTATCAGCATAACGCCGATATGTTTGTTGAAATTTGAGAACAAGAGGCGATATAAACCCCCTTATATACATATTTCTCAAGACATCACCCATCGTATAAATTTATTGCATGGATATATTAGTAAATAAAAATTAACACTACCATTGTCTCACTTATAACGTCTACCATCATTGCTATTTTTCCAAATACGGCCCCCTTTTTATGGGGCTCCCACTGCAACAAATCTTTAATGCCAATTTTGAGATTATTATTTCCTTTACATGTGAGATAGGGTTGACAATTTACTCGATCTGGATTTGAAATTCAAATTTTGAATTCTATTCCGATCATGGATCTAAAATTTGGATCCAAATCCAAATTTTAGATTTTAATAGTAATTTGGATCGGATTCAGATACAGGGGGATCAATTACAGATCTAGCCCAATTTTTAAAATAGTATATATTATATGGATCTGAATATTTTGAATCTGATCAGATCTGGATTTATATCCGGATTCCATATATACTTTTTTTGGATCCAGATCTGATCTATGTGTAACCGAATCCAATTACAAAAATTCTGAGCCCTAATGTGAGAGAGAAACATCTCCATGTCCATTAATATAGCAAATAGGGCCAATTTGGTTGGTTCCCTGTATATGGTTTGTATTTTCAGGCGAAACATTTGATTGATTTAGGAAACTCAAAACACTTGATGATTGGAAGTACCTGTAAACCCATATTTTGAGGCCGGCTTTGATCAGCTTGGTATAGATGGGTAGAACAGTAAGCACCACATAGTTGTACGCTTCAAATATCGAGTTGCTATAATGACCAAACTAACGGAATTAATTAGAAAATAGAAAGAGGATGTATATTTTTAGCACTATGATTGTTGCAATGAACCGAAATAAGTTAAACAAAAAATATTGTATACTATGAGACCATTTATTTTTGTTTCAAGTAAGTCACAATTGCTCCTAGTCATTACATGTTAAATTGGACGACTTGGGGTGTATCACAAAGTTTGAGAAAAAAAATTTGAACTTCAAATCTAGTGGGTGACATGCTCATAACCACTTGATTTGAAATTTGATTGACAATAGTGATTGTGACCTTCTTGTATTAGAAGTAATTGGTCTCTTTGATATTTTTTCTAAACAAAAAATATAACATATATATATATATATATATATATATATATATATATATATATATATATATATATATATATATATATATATATATATATATATATATATATATATATATATATATATATCACGTTTGGGACAAGAAGGTCACAATCACTACTCACAGTAGCGTCGGACATAAAATCAGGTGGCTAAAAATGTGTCACAAAATTTAAAATAGATTTTGTTGAACTTTGGGCACAGTTAATAGTACTTCTTTAACTGATAAGTGATTGTTGAAGTTTACATCTACCTAAGTAGAGGGTGACTGTAACCTTTTTGTTCTAAAAACTTTAATAGTCTTATTATATAGTTCACAATTACCTTAAATAAATAAATAAAAACCAGTTGTCTGTTTGCATGCATTATATTTGTATAGAATAACATTGGATGAGATTTACTTGCAAGACTGCCAATGTACACGGATAGGGGATTTGGAATGGAAAGCTTCTTGTACATCATCTCTGTTAAAATATGCTTCGGTGTGCACTTCGTAACATGGATCATACCCCCCCAATATCCTCATCCTCCTCAGCTTTACCTACATAGAGTATTAAAGCTATTATCCTCATTGCTTTTGTGAACAAAACATAACTTCTTGCCTATAGTGTATAATTTATGTTCCTTCATTCCATAATATTTATTTGTGGACCAAAAAAAAGGGAAAAAGTTTATATAAAGTTGAGGCCCTAAACAATCAAACTAAGGCATATATCAAAAAGTTCACTAGATGAAGTTGTTTCGATGTCAAAAAACCCTCAAATCTGAGCATTTCGATTTTGAAATGTATGTACATGATAAAAATAAATTTTAAGTCTTGGAAAAGGTGCATATTTCAATGTATTTTCCTGGACTGTCAATTTTCAAGATTTTCACTGTTTATAGATCTGCTCGGTCTACAATATTTTTGGATCTTAAAATTTTATAATTAAGATGAAAATAAACTTTCAAGCCATCACAAAGATTTCCAGTATTGAAACGACATCTTTGGATACTATTTGAAGGTGCACCTTACTTTGATTGTTTTGAGCCTTTTTTTTTTTTTTTTTGCATACAGATACAAATGAGAATAATTCGGATAACCATCATGATTGAAGTAATTTGGAAAAAAAATGTTAGAGAAGTAATAAATGATTAAAAATCCCAAAATACTCTCTCTCTCTCTCTCTCTCTCTCTCTCTCTCTCTCTCATTTTGAACAAAACATGCATATTAAGCCTATAATGGCTGAACTTCTTTTAATTAATTAACCCTTTTAACAAAAGTTTTTGAAGAGTCGGGCTTGGGCTTTAGTGGTTAGAAATTGATGATAGCAAGCTCATGTCAAAAGTTCGATTCTTACTATTAAACTACAGGAAAAGAAAAAAAAAAAAAAAGAACTAGAAAGTTCTCAACTATTTTTGAAAAAAAATATATTTAATTAGAACAAGTAATGTAGGCCCAGTTATAAATTTATAAGTAGCAATGTCTATTTGACAATGGAACCAAAAGTTACCTTATCATCACTACTTCGAGAGGAAGACGACGACGTTGGAAGTGATGATGTGCGGCTGAGAGTGCATTTTGGGGCATAGATGTTGTATATGTCAATCTCCTTGTACTGTTCGAAAAGCAGATTAATGGCATTTGCACACTCCCTCGTCCAATTGCTGAGCTTAAAATTGCAGGCATGGTTCACTTGTTGGTACAATTGGTCGGAGATCACTGAGTGGCTCCAGGCATACTCCACAAGCCCCTTGCTATCATAAAAGTCCTCAGTCTCAGGATTCCCCACCTGGACGTATGATTCATGAGTAATTTTCTATTGGGATTGTCTTTAAAAGAGACCATTTATTTTTTATAGTAGTGGTCATAATCATTTTTACTCATTACATGTCAAACTGGATGGTTTGGGGTAAGTTACGAAATTCGAAAAAAAAAATTTAGAACTTTATGTCTATTCAATGATACTCTTACAGCTATCCATATTGAAATTTAAAAGACAAGAATGATTGTGACGTCCATATACAAAAGATAGATGATTTCTTTGTAGACAATCTCTTTTCTATTTTTCGTTGGATCATAAGTTTTTGAGAAATTAACCAATTATTGGTATTTAAGAAATCTCCCCCAATTTTCCTAATTTATTATGTAAATGCCTTTTTTTCAAAAGTTTATATAAAGCTGCAAGTTGTAACTTTATTTGTAGCAATAAAGTTGCAGTAATTTACATTGTCTATTATATTTAGACGGTGTAGATTAGGTACTATATATATATATATATATATATGTCATATATTGATATTGTCTTAAAAGATATGTTAAATCAACATCATCCAAGTAAAATGGATGATGTATAGTACCGCAACCTTATTTCTACAAATAAAGTTGTAACCTTATACATTGCACTCTTTTTAAATACCATCTTAATTCGCAAATTACCACCACTTCAAATCTTTAAAATCCATGATGACTAAGCTATTTTAGGACTTTAGATCTTGTTCTAAGCGAGATTATGACTTTAGAACTTGTCAAGCCCCCATATACCCCTATCTACCTCAATCTTTTTCTTTTCCTAATTTGGCACCACTTCAAGATCCAAAGTCATGAATATGGGGCATGACTTTGAATCTTCAAGATAAAAAGTTATAGATGCCTTTAGATCTTAAGTGACAGCAAAATAGGCTTGATTTTAAATCTTCAAAATCTGAAGTCACATAACTGTTAGTCTTGACTTCACATCTTAAAGATCTAAACGGGTGTCTTTCCAAAATATAGTACACCGGTTAGTATAGTCCACTATATAACTTCACAACAATCCTCAAATTTGGAAAATCTACATAAATATGTCGGCACCAATATAGTGCAGTGCATTGGGGTCTCTCGGTCAATTTGATTTAATTCAAGGATCTCGCCATAGGAGATTTAAGTGTGGGCCTAATATTCATGAGGATTATTTGATAAGGGTTTGTACCATATACTAGATTTGGTGTTTACCCTTTTTTTGTGTGGAATATATAGGGACCCAAATGTCACAATGTATACTTTTTTATATATATTTTTGTGCGTGTGTTAGTTATATAGAAAGTGCATTTATATAAGGGTGCAGTTGGCATACGGATGCATCCGTAGCTGTAGAGGTAAGGAGCACCTTCAAATTTTATTTTGGTATATAATTTTGATATAAAATGTTCTTAGGATTATCTCAAAATCTATTTTTATATTTAATTATAAAATTTTAAATTTCAAAAATGGTTAAAATTAAGTAGATCTATAAAAATATGAAAATCTTGAAAATGGACGGTGTAGATAATATATTGTAAAATGCACTATTTCTAATACTTCAAATCTTTTTATTTTTCATGGTCACACATCTCAATGTCAAGATGATTAATCAAAGGGTTTTTCAATATTAAAACTACCTTTTCCGATAGAGTTTTTAGGTGCATTCGTAGTTCTACATTATAAGGTTGCATCTTTATATAAACTTTTTCCTTTATATAAAGTTGTCAATCTTAAAGTATCAAAATAAAGTTCACTTTTAAATTTTGTTAAGATACGATTCTGGTGTAAAAAAATCCTGTATACAGCATAAAAAATTATTTTCGCTGCTAATTATGAAATTTAAAGCTCCAAAGATGACCTTTGACAGGTTTAAATGGTAGAACATGATTCGTATAGATGATCATAAATTGTTGGATAAAACTCATATTATAATGATGATGATTACGATAAAAGCTCCAAAAATGGTATAGATCCAGTAGATCTCTAAACACTTAATAATTTTGAAAATGGACGGCCTAGATAATGTGTTACTAGATGTTTTTCCTTTTTGTCAACATTCATACATTTCGAGATCGAAACAATCAATTGTAAGGTTTCTTGGCATTGCAAGAACCTTTACGAGGTGAATTCTTGAGGTGCACCCTGCTTCTACACGGTTGACACCTTATACAAACTTACTTCCTCGTAAAAGATAAATTGGTTTTCTAGGTCAAACTTTAAGGGTTCGGATTTTTTGATGGAAGTCTTTTGTGCATCTATGGACTCATGCACCCCAAAATATTTTGCCAGAATTAGGACTCAAGATGCATCCCAAATCTTTGAAAATGTATCAATGCTTGAGACCCATGAATTTGGATATCCAAAAATATTGCGGATTTGATGAACTTTGCATAATTAAAGTTATCAAATGAAATAAACACAAATCAACTATACTTCCAAAAAAAGAAAAACACAAAATAGACTATTGGTAGGGCTGAAAATTCATTTTCTTTTCTATTTTTCCCTCAATCCATGACCAGGGAGCTTGAGATCCTAAATCTCTAGAGTTTTGGATAGTCAATCCATTTATAATATCAAATTAGGAAGGGTGGACCTATAAGTCCGCATGTGACCTTTGAGAAAGGGGTTGGGATGGTCGTGGTAGCCCCCGCACCCTAGTCACTATATTGTGGTTTTCATTCCCACCGCTAACAATTTCAAAATGTTTAACTCCTAAACCACTTGAAAAAATGGGTAAGGGCCTCTCTTTCCCACTGAGTTATCGCAAAAAAAAAACGACGACCCTTAGCTTTTGTGGCTCCCTCACCCAAGCCAACATGTCTACCATTAACATAAGACCAATGGGACATCTATGACCTACGACACTCAGAATACGAACTTCTTATATCATACATGTATATATATAATCTATTTTCAGGCATTTTCTAAAATAAGTCTTGAAAGAGAAATGCAGAGAAAGAGAAGAAGCTCACGATGAAGCCTTTGAGATTTATGAAATGATTTCTTTTATTTTTGTTGCCGTCATATATAAGGTCCGCCAGTTGAGGCACATAGTGACCTACAGTACCCGAAACACGAGTTTTATCGTAGACAACAAAAACAATAACAACAACAACAAAAATAATAATAATAAAACTCCATGAGGAAATAAGCGAAAAATGTGTACCTGCATAGCTTTCTCCCGAAATAAAAAAATCATGGCCTTGATATCGAGGAAACCTTTTCATCCACTTTAGCAGGAAACTGTAAGCATCTTTGGCTATGTCATGTACCGAACAGCGCAAAAAAAAAAAAAAAGAAAAAAAAAGAAAAAAAAGAAAGAAAGAAAGGAAGAAGATATCAATAACCCATTAAAAAATTCTTATGATTTTCTTTTAGAAAATTTTGTCTAATCGAATTAAATCTTAGAAAGAAAATATAATTAATGATAACGGGGAGCTTACCTACGAATTTGTCGTCCAAATTGATGAAATCGGAGGATGTGTTGCTGTAGGAAAACCCAACTCCAATGGGAGATTCCAAAAATAGCACATTTGCTTCTGCGATGATTATATAGGGGCACTATTGTCATTTTCTATAGAGGGGCAAAATAGTCATTCCTTTAGAGAGTGGGCATTTTCATGGGTTGGGTCCGGGTTCAGGTTCAGGTTGGGTCCAACTCAATTGGACCTAAACCCAACCCACTAGATTAGGTCTGGTCCAGGTCTATAAATATAGTAAGTGTAAAAATTATTTTATATATTTTATTCTATAAACTTCATATTATTTATAACCAATTTGTATTAGTATATGTGGATCAAGTTGGCCTTGACCTCGACCGAGACCCAATCAGGTCAAGGTCAAGTACGCCCAAACCCAACCTGGACCTTCTAACTCTCAACGACAACAAAAAAAAAAAAAAAGTCGAAGTGAAGAAAGAGAAACCTTCTCCCTAAGAATCCCTTTAAGCTTATATAATAAGTACATTATATTAAAAACTATATCATATAGCACACCTTAAACATACCTCCAAATTTTATTATAAATATAGTTTTGTATAAGGTTGCAACCTTAAACAATAAAATTAAGGGAAAATATCTTTTTATTTTTTATTTTTAACTTCCATATCTTATGAGATCCAAGAATAGAAAATATTACTTGTAAACAAAATATTTCCATCTTTTCTATCTTACAACCCCTTGGACTTTTTTGACTATAAATTTTTTACCCAAACAAATGACGCCCAATTCAAACTCCATCTCTCTCTCTTCATTTCTCGGTGAGTTTACCAGCCAAGAAGTTTAGCTTGAGCTCGAGCACGAGAACACCTTTTTAAGTGTGAGAGAGAGATGGATTTTGGGTTTTAGAGAGAGATGGAGTTTTAGAGAAAGATGGAGTTTTAGAGAGAGAGATGGAGTTTGAGTTTTAAAAAGAGAGATGAAGTTTAGAGAGAGACAATGATGTGAGTGTGAGAGATGGAGTTTGGGTTTTAGAGAGAGATGGAGTTTTGAGAGAGAGAGAGACGATCATGTAAGAGAAAGATGGAGTTTTAGAGAGAGAGAGAGATAGAGTCATTTCATAAGTTGTTAAGGTCACTAATATGTAGTCAAAAGGGTTTAGGGGGTTGGAAGATAGAAAAGATAGAGTCATTTTGCTTATAAGTAATATTTTCAATTCTTGAATCTAATGAGATATAAAAGTTAAAAATAGAGAATAATAGAATATTTTCCCAAAAATAAAAGCACACGTCCAAATTTTATCATAAATATAATTTTGATGTAAAAAATTCGTAGGATGGTTTGAGAATCTATTTTCATCTCTAATTATAAACTAAAAAAAACGGTATAAAGCAAGTAGATTTATAAACACTTAGAAAATATTGAAAATGAACGGTCTAGATAATATGTTGTAAGATACAATATTTTTAGGACTCAAAACCGTTTTTTCTTTTCATATTCATACATCTCGATTGAGATGATGAATTAGAGGTTTTTCCAACATTTAAAAAAAAAAAAAAACAAACAAACAAACCTTTTATGATGTATTTTTGAGGTGCGCTTTAAGGAAAATTATTTCATGTATGTACATGTATCCATCTTTATATGCAAGTATGTATTTCATCTAAAAACAATGGAACCTAACGGTCCAAATGCTTTCTTACTATAGTTATTATTTCTAGCTTTTTAAATTTACTTATTTTTTCATATTCATAATCTCCATGTTAAAGATTACATGTCTTTCAAAATTAAGTTAAAAAATCTATCTCAAAAATAGATTTCTTAATAGACCCGCATTTCTATACATGCGTGCTTGGCCACATAGAAACAGGGTTGCACTTTAATTCTACATTTTAAGATTGCAATCTTATATAAACTTTTTTCAATAAATAATGCATATCAAATATTCGGGTTGGGTAACCTAGACCCGGATCTGACCTAACCTGTCAGGTCCTTACTTTTGGACCCGGACCCCATCCATTGACTCCAGAATACGACCCAAACCCGGACCAAATCATGTCGACCCCGTCAAGTACGCGGGTCAACCCGATCGGTCACCCACCCCCTACTAACTGCTAACTACACATTCCCACAACACCGATGACAAAACTCTCTTGATAAAGAAATTTTGGTAAAAAGTAGTGAGCATAAAATGTATGTCAAATAAAAAAAGGATATATAAGCAAACCTTGAATCCAAGAGTATTTGTTGTGGTCAAGCCCATTTCCTTTGTTGTTAACCCTGAAAGGGCCCAATTCCACTGCCGCTCCATAACCAACAGAAGAACAACCCGGCCCTATCCAAATCATGTGAAATAAATAGATAAAATAAAATAAATGACAGATAATAATAATCATAGTCATTTATTGATAAAAAAAAGCGTCCTCGCTTAAAGAATTTTTAAGAGACCTAGGTGTTGTCAAAAGATTATATGGTCCCGACAGAGTATATTCTTCATTCACCAGCTTGGGTAAAACTATATCTACAAGTATTTTTAGAATCTCAAATTTTATAAAAGTAACTACCTTAATGCAGTGACCAAACATAAAAATCAAATGTACACACTGCGTGAAAAAATAATTCCTTAAGATTGAATACACAATACAAAGCGTCCAATTTTCAAAACAATCAAATCTAATTATTGAATAACTCAAAATCCAAATTTTTCTAGATATTATTCTAAAGTGGATATTGAAATTGAGAGCATAGAACCTCCTTTTAGGTAGCTCTCTTTTGCCCCCAAGCAAGTGCACAATACGCTCCCGCAATATCATGTTATATATACACACAAATTAAAAAATAAAACAAAATCATGCTATACACATGCTTGAGTGTTTAATAAATGTAGTTCAAGTATAAGGTCGCACCATGCTTTCCAATCTTGCTGACACCACTCACATACACCTTTAGAATAGCTAACTTTCTAATCTATACAAAAAAATGAGTAGGGAACTGTCTTTCTTACTGAATTACCCAATAAGCAAAAAAAAAGAAAAAGAAGAAGAACATGTAAGGGTCGGAACGGCTAGGCCAAGCCCATCAAACCGGGCCTGTACTAACCCTGGCCCGGCCATAGGCTACTCTTTGCAGCCCATGCCCTACCTTTTTAGGCCCGGGCCGGCTGCCCAGTCCATTGCTAGCCGTAATCAAGTAGAGGTAATAAATCCCATTGAAAAAGGTGGCTTAACCATGGCTCTGTTTATGAATAAATGAGATTTGCTTATATACAAAGAGAGGGGGAGAGAGAGAACCTCCATTGAGCCATAGGAGCAAGGGCTTGTGAGTGGGGTTCGATAAAGCTTGGAAAAACCAGTAAAAAAGAGCTCTCCCATGAGAAGCATTCACAGTGATGAAGCCTGAGAAGTGGCATATGGGTGGGGATATAGAAGGCTGACCAGGTAGCTTTATGACTTTGTCAGGATGTTGGGGGCATCCAACCAATTTTTCTTCTCCATGAGCTTCAATGGCAGTGGAGTGAAGAAGCACAAACACCCACAGGACAAATAATAAGCCATTGATAGATGCCATTCCTCCCTTCATTTGCTCACAACCACAATAATTCGCAGAGAATTTGGAATGAATACAAGATAAGACTCGGGGTATCTTTAGGTTTTATATTATATTTTATGTTGTATTTTAGTGTATTATGTTGTCACTTGTTTGGTTTGTACTTGCTGGCTTATAGCGCAAAAAATGTTTTTACCTTGTGGGGTTTTCTGCCCATACATAAACCTTCTTTTGATTTTTTTTTTTTTTTTTTTAATGCATTTTTGTTGGGATTTTCACAATGGATTTATAATGCAAATAAAATTAGGGTTATTTTATTATTCTTTTGTTTATTTTTCTTAAGAATAAGAAGTAAGTTGTGATAATTAACGGGAGGAAGGATTTTGGTAAGTATTGTTAAGTGAGAGGATTTTGTAGAACAAATTAAGAATAGTCAAAGATCATGTGAGAATAAAAGAACTATTTTGAGGAAGTTTGTGAGATGACGAGAGAAAATAGGGAGAAAACTTGTAATGAGATAGAGAGGAGATTTATGTGGAAATTGGAAAGAGAAAGAGATAGGAAAATGGTATCAGAACTTTAGAGAGATAAGAGAATTTATTTAGGGTGGGTTTTTTATTTGTTTATTTTTTTATAAAGTCTATTTAAAGAGAATAAATCCTTATTGTAAATAACATAGTGAATGAGTTCAGTAAAATTTAGTTTTAAAGATTATTTTTTGGGTAGATTTTTTTACAGACTTTGAGAGATAGTATATTATCTCAATCTTTTTTTTTCTTTTTATTGTTATTATTTTCATGTTATTATTTTCTTGTATTAATTTATTTATATAATTACCGGCTGTTCAAATATGTGAAATAGTTGGGTCTTGGGAGACAATGAAAGTGCACCTGGGTTTGCAAAAGAATTACGAAACTAACCACGTTGGGTTGAGGAGAAGCTCCCAAAGTTTGGGATGTGCGCCATCATCTCTCTGACGGAGAAAGAGAGTTAGAATCATTTAAGAGGAATTTGATTAGGGATTGTGTAGTATGATATTTATCTTTGTTAGAAGGAGATTGTAATTACTTTTAGCTACTAGACGTCAAAATAGATTGTTTAAGTTGTTTTACAATGTTTAGAAATTTTTTTTTGAATTTTGATTTTAGTTAATGGCATTTTTATCGCCATCTTAAAAATTTCACATACAAGAGTAATTTTGACCTCCTTGTATGAAAAGTAAAGCGTGCCCTTGTATTTCCAATCGGTTAATAAGGTATTTATACAATAATACAGTTAAAACTTGGGGAAATATATTTGCAGGCTTGCTTTTCAGGTTTCATTTCTCATCATACCTAAAGTTTCAAAATATAAGTGGCGGCATAGAGATCTTATGTATTATATCTTCTAACTCTTGTACCAACTTTACTCCATTTTTTTAGTTCAAACAAAATTTTAAAGGATATCATTCTTTCTATTTCTTTTCAAACTCCCTTTTTCTATTTGTTCCTGTATTTCTCTATAAACCTCTCTCTTTTTATTCAGAAAAAATATTATTTCAAAAGATATATATATATTTCAATTATTAAAAGATATTTTTTCAATATGAGGTTTAGAAAGGAATAAAAAAGTAAGAGATGTTTGAGAAGAAACACGGCAAGAAAGATGAAGTTTGGAAATGAATAAAATAGATGATGTCTTTTGAATTTTGTTTGGGCTAAATATATGAGGGTCTAGGGGTGAGGTTTAAAAAAAGAATAGAAAAGATGATCTTTTGAATTTTGTTTGGGCTAAATATATGAGGGTCTAGGGGTTAGAAGATATAATACGTAAGATTTCTATATTATAAAATATGTTTTGAAACCTTGGATTTTTTAACAAATATGGAGATATTTTCCCTTAGAACTAATAGATGATTACTAATAAAAGAAGGGAAATGTTTATACGATTTCCCTATAGCATAGAAGTTCTATCCTCCCCCTACCATCTAGCTGTCCAATTTTGATCAAGAGAGCTATTTACCGTTTGATCTTAGATCCGACGTCTTTATTTATAAAATTTAAAACTTCAAAGTATTGTAGATCGAGCAAATCTATAAAAACTTGTAAATCTTGAAAATTGACGGTCAAAAAATGTGCTACAAGATATATTATTTCCAAAACTTAAAATCCATTTTTTTCTCATGTCCATGCACCTGGATGTCAAGATGATAGGATATTCAGATATCAAAATAACATATTCTAATGAATTTTTGAGGAGGGCTTTAATTTAATTGTTTAGAGCCTCGGCTCTATATAAACTTTTCCCTTTAAAATAACACAAGTATCTTTCATTGGTGCGGTTTGCATAGAGCCTAAGCTGTAAACAATCAAATTAGAGCCTACCTTCAAATAGTATCGAGAAATGTGGCTTCAATATTGAAAATCGTTGTAATAGCCTTAAAATATATTTTCATCTTTATTTATAAAGTTTAAAGCTTAAAAAATAGTATAGATCGATAGATTTATGAAAACTTGTAAATTTTGAAAATTGACGGTTAAAAAATTTGATGATATTAAGGCATCAAAATAACTTCTTATGGTAAAAGTTTTGATGTAGGCTCAAATTTGATTGTTTAGAGCCTCGGCTCTTTATAAACTTTTCCCTTCATTTTTTTTACATCCCATCCTTGAGATTTAAAAAATGCACAAATAAATTGTTTATAAGTGCCATTTTGCATGAACGCTGTCCATGGAATGACCTGATCCATAGTAGATTTGGGTTTCTAAGTATCTAAAATCTTTTTTTCTCTTTACCTGGGACTTTTTTTTTTGACAATATTATTTATTTATTAAATAAAAAATAATTTACAAAATACAGCCCAAAAAATATCTAAAGATGGACATTTTAGCCTCACCTAAGACTTTTTTTTTTTGACAATATTATTTATTTATTAAATAAAAAATAATTTACAAAATACAACCCAAAAAATCTCTAAAGATGGCAACGGACTTGAAATGCAAGGCATGCCCCTTGGTCTATACAAGTGGGACTCAGTACGGATCCACTCAATTCAAAACTTAAATATCTATATATTTATGGGAAAAGTTTATATAGAGCCGAGGCTCTAAACAATTAAATTTAAGCCTACCTCAAATTTTCACTAGAAGAGATGGTTTTGATGCTCAAATATCCTCAAATCTATCATCTCAACATCAATATGCATAGACATGAGAAAAAAATGGATTTCAAGTTTTGGAAATAGTATATTTTGTAACGCACTTTTGAACAGTCAATTTTCAAGATTTTCAAGTTTTCATATATCTCTCGATCTACATTATTTTTGAAGCTTTAAACTTTATAAATAAAGATGAAAATATATTTTAAGGCTATAAAAAAGATTTTCAATATTGAAACCATATTTCTCGATACTATTTGAAGGTAGGCTCTAATTTGATTGTTTAGAGCTTAAGCTCTATACAAACCGCACCGTATATTTATTTACGTTTAAATATATTTCATATATTAAAACTCAAAAATATTACCCGACCCAGACCTAACTTGACCTGACCACGACCCGCAAGGTCCAATTTGGGGACCCACACCAGGATGGGATCTAAACCTCGGGTCCGGATCCATTGCCACCCCTACATTATTTTAACCCTTCCGTACATGATGATTTATCTCCAAAACTGTATGTTTTAGACGGTCATATATCACAGTGCCTGTTTATTTTGCATAAAAATAACAAGAGCTCCGCAGGCCGCACGTCAACAAGGAGTGTTGGCGAGACCAAGCAGAGCCGCTTGTTGACATGAGTTGATGAGATCTAACGGTTTAGAAAGCTGTTAGTATTGTGTGTTCAAAAGAACTGATACCATGTGATACTTCCCGTTTGAATAACACGCTTAATAGAGGACCTTTGTTAACCTCATTCTTATGCTTGCAGGCGATACAACCTGAGAGAGAGAGAGAGAGAGAGAGAAAGAGAGAGAGAGATGACCACCCTTCCTGGAAATGGGTTCTCAATGAAACCCATCTCTCACTTCCTCAAACCCTTCAAAACGCCTCCATTTTATTTTCTTCCTTTAACTTTAAGCCCTAAGAAAACCAGGTTTTCATGCTGCATGACCTCTGAAACTTCCACGGTTTCGTCCTCTGAGAAAGGGGCAGCAACTGCGTCTCCGGGGCTCTATTCTTCACAAACATTTGAGCTCACTGCAAAGAACGTGGATTTGGTATTGGAAGATGTTCGCCCTTATCTCATTTCAGATGGAGGGAATGTGCAAGTGGTCTCTGTCGAAGATGGGGTGATCTCATTGCGCCTTCAAGGTCTGAAATTGAAAATATTTTCCTTCTAAATATCCAATCTACTCCATTCTTGTGATCTCGGTTTTGTGGTTTTGTTATTTTGTTTGAGTTTCTGACTTTCTGTCGAAAATTCAGTGCTCTTGTTACGGATTTTCTTTATTTATGTTAATTCTAATTCCATGATGCGAATTGGGTTGTTTTAGGTTTTGGGTTTTTTTCTTTTACTTTTTGTGAAGAGTTGAAAGATCTCATTTGGCTCCATGGATGAAGTTTTCTCCTTTATATTAATTGTTTAATTCTACTTCTATGTTCCAGATTCAGTTTTTTTTTTCTCGTTTCTGCTTCATTGTTTGGAACCTTATAACTGAAATTTATTTTTGAGATGAGGCCTTGGGGCCAAAAGTTACATATTATCGTATTCCTGGATTTGGTTCTTTAGTGGGGTGGATAAAACTTGAATTGGAACTCTCACAAAACTTGAATGGGAACTCTTGAACTTGCCATGAACTTCGACTCCCTTTTGAGAAGAGTTGAACTTTGGTGCACTGCACTTGCAATTGCTGTTGGATGCATTTTGAATATTTGAAAACCCATGTAAAATGACAATAAACTAATGCAATAGCTTGGTCCACTGCCATATCCAAGCAGTGATGAAGGTGTTACCCGGGCTCTCTTTTTCATTGCGTATTTGTAATTCACAACTGAGTTCACAATGGTTTATTTTATTTAGACATAACTGATATGTGAGAAAGAACAACCATAAACTATAAATTATATGCTGTCATTTCATGTCATATGGAATTTTTACTGCTGATTTTGCAATTTTGGGCATCTTTGTTGATTAACTGTTATTAGATGACCATAAAAATTGCTCTATACATATTGAATAGATGTTATGTGGAGACAATAAAATTGCAAGTTTGTGCGCTAATAAACTGTTTAGTTATCTCAGTTTTAGGCAATTTAAATCTAAATACAGTAAATTTCTAGTTACTTGTTATTGTGCACATTGTCAATGCAATCATATTGAGAAATTGGCTATGATGTTGTTTTCAAATTCAAGAAGCAAATGGAAAACTCTGCTGTTTCTCTCTTGACTAGCATCGAAATTCCATGTTTCTGTACATGCTGCCTGATAAGGAGTCTTGCAAGTCAGTGACCTAACTTAGGCTCTCTCATGCCATTCTAGGGCTTATAGCTAATGGTATATATACTTTGTTATTCAGACAAAAGTTCCTATATCTCAGTTTATGTTATCTTCATTTTAAAAGTGAATGTGCCATTTATCCTGGATTATTTTGTTGCCTTATAAATTTTGTTGCCTTGTTTTAAGGCTTATGGCTATGTTATGGTCTATATATTTTTCTTATTCACGCACCAAAAGAGCCTCATATCTCAAGCAGTTCGTGTGTCTTCATTTGATGTATGGAATTTACCTTCTATTCATGGATTATTTTGTTACTTATACTAAGGCTTATGGCTGACGATGGTATTTTATCATTTGGATACCAAAAAGAATCCCAAATGTCATGTAGCTCATGCTATCTTTATTTTAAGTTGAATGTGTCTTCCATTCATGGATTATTTTGTTGCCTTATTTTATAACGTCTCATATGTTCTCTGTATTTATATTTTTTCAACTTACACAATCTACAACTCTCCACATCACCTAGAGTAACATGCTGACTGACCCATATCATCATTCTTTCTCTAGTTTATAATGAAAATCCTTTTATTAGTTAGTCTTCATGCTATCGACATTGCTAAGGGATTATGGTACAACTTTCAATGAATTGAACATTGTTTGAATTCATGTGAATTCATGGTTGGACAAAGGAACCTTAGTGTTTGCAATAGTATTTATATCAATATGGAACCTAGATGCCTACAGTGTGCAATTTGTCCTATGGATTATGCTGCCCATTTTTTATTTCTAATTGTACAAACTCCCACATTGTCTTTTGTCACATCAAGAGTTCCACCACTACTGGTGATTGCTATAATATCTAAGGTGCAGCCTTGGTAAATCAGGAATGGAGAATCAGCCTTCACTGTAGTATTTCCAGCAAGTTTCATAGCCAAGAAAGTGAGTGCTTAATACACTGCCAGGAACTAGGCAATTGCAATCTTGCCGCTTTTAAGCATCATGATAAATTTCTTGCCATGTTGGCTGATCTTCCTTTTTCTCGTTGTATTCAGAAGGTTTAATCAATGTTGATTATAGTTGGCAACCCTTTTAGTAGTTATCTTTCATCCCTTTATATTTTCCATAAGAAGGTTTGGTAATTTGCCTTGTACAGTGATAGACAATTGCTCTGATAACAAGTACCTGATAGTAAGTGAGTCCAGGAGGGTTAAACATAGCACTACACCATAATTTCTTCATAAATCTAGAAGATCAAAATCAGTGTTATAAGATTCACTTTGCGTTGACCAAAGTCTTCGGCTTGAGCACCTAAACCAAAGTGAAGCAAATACAATCCTGAAATTTGCAAAAGCATTGGTGAAAATTATGAAAATAGGCCCTATATATACAAAAGTACGGTAAATATGCCATATGTTTTTAAAAATATCGCGAGAATGACGTAGATTTTCACAATTTTGAAATATAAACCTTTTATGGTTGAAAATGTTTTTAAGAATGCCTGTCATATGTAATTTTTCTTTTCATTATTGAAAATACACCTGAAGACTTCCCCCGCATCAGCTGAAGAGCTGAAGACTTCCCCCAAATCAGCCAAAACCAAGACCCAAAACGAATCTGATAACATTCAATAAAATGTCAAATTGTGCACGGGATTCGGAATGGCCATCTTTATGGTACCTTGATGGGTCTGTTGAAGCCCCTCCCTCAAAGATTGAAGTTCTCCCTGCTAGGAAAATTGTCCAACAGCGTCAGACTGCACATTTCATCAAAGGGATTTAACTGAAAAAAGTAGTGATTTTGATATTATGACCCTTTGATAGAGCAGAAAGGCAAACCAGGATTTGTGTAGCCGACCCCAAATAGTTGGGATAGTTATGCTGAGTAATTTTAATATTGTTAAAAGAAATAAATAGGAAGCATGGAAATTATTGGAAGATAAACCATAATGAATGGGCAAGGAATTTCATAAATAAAGTTTTGTACATATTTCCCTTATAATTTTTAAACAACGGACATTCGAGAGTTGTTTACTTTTATAAGGGATATGTTGATCGCACCAAGAGATTTTTCATAACTACTATCATTTTGGTGTGACATGTTTTGCTTGTTTTGTCTAATTAATGTGAATATTTTAGGTAAAATGGATAAAGTAATCGACTGTTAACAAATATATGAGGTTTCATTTAGCGATATAGAATACTTAACATGATTTTGCTGCATTTGTCATTTCTGAGTGGGTTGGGAGAGGAGACCAGAAGGATTTATTGGATACTACTGGTGTGTGCACAATACAACTCACAAAACCCATGATTATTAAAACTAATAATGTGAAGCTTAGATACATAAATGTGGTTTTTTGTGTGTGTGTGTGTTGGCGGGGGGGGGGGGGATTTGGGTTAGTGCAATTGTACCTTTCATGACTTAAAAGTCATAAGGCAACTGTATTTTCCATGACTTCTTTCTTTTGCTACTTGGTTTTTTGATTGTGATTTAGAGTGTTGCAGATCCTTTCTGTTCACTTCTTCGCTTACCAAATCTATTATCGTCAACATTGTATAGAACCTTCATTTGGGTACAAAGTTGTTGCAGATACTGAAATGGATGTAGCAATAAAGACAGGTCATTTCTAAAAGCTTACCGGCATGCGAGCACTATATTTGTTGTGATCATTTTACCCTAAAAACATTTATTTAAGGTAGGAAGATATTGTGTGAGATCAGATTTTGACGGAGAAAGCAAAAAAAGAAAAATATTTCCTCTTGTCTATGGTCCTTTCATGATTCAATGATTTCCTCACATATTGTTTGTTATCACCACTGTTATACCTTCCACAATTACCTATTTGTCTAGAATGACTGAAAGGCCATGTTATGGTCATAGGATCATCACCATCCCTTCAAATTAGTGACATATTTGTCAGTGCCCTCTCTCCCACCAGCACTATTCAAATCAACGTTGTCCCTGTGATGGCTCCCTTTGGCTATACTATTTCTGAAGTTAAATATTTTTCCTATTTTTTGAGTTTGAATTACATACACTGAATTCTTATAAAACTGTATCCAATATATGCATATGCTTTAGACTGTTTATCTTCTTGTATTTTATTTCATTATCTTGGAAAAAACCCACTTTTTCCTGCATTATATGGTAATCTACTATATGATTTTCATTCTCTTGTTCTTTACTGTCTCCACTATGGGATAGAATTTCCATGATTTTCATTCTACCCTCTCTATAGTGGCTGAGTTTTCCCCACGTGCATTTTTGCAGGGGCTTGTGGGAGCTGTCCCAGTTCAACCACCACCATGAAAATGGGGATTGAGAGGGTTCTAAAGGAGAAGTTTGGTGAGGCAGTGCGAGATATATGCCAGGTTGAAGAACCCCAAGCTGGTGCCACGGTTGAGGTAAAAAAAAAGAACGAAAATTTGCTTTTGCTTTCATCATCAAGGAATAGAATTAATTTAGGATTAGTACTGTAAAGAGCAGATCATGAGTGTTATTAACTGGGTGAGTGTTATTAACTGGGTATATATTGCAGGCAGTTAATGGTCATCTAGACATATTGAGACCTGCTATAGAGAACTATGGTGGTAGTGTGGAAGTGATATCAGTCGAGGGTGGGGATTGTCATGTTGAATATGTTGGTCCGGAATCCATTGGGAGTGGAATCAAAGCTGCTATTAAGGAAAAATTTCCTGCTATAACAAATGTTGTATTTACTGCTTGATTTATAGTTTGCAATATATTCATAGTTGCCATTATACATGTGTATATATGAATGTATGTATGCATCCTGTATATTCATGCGCATCATGAGCTATCCTGTAATATGCATCTAATTTTTGGGTATCAAATGTCCTCTTGATACGCCCACTATTATGAGCCTGTGAATTGAGATGCATGTCGTATGCCTACATGCACGCTTTTCTGTGCATTCATGCATGCAAAGCTATGTATGGATATGCATTCATGCATATGCTATCTTAGATCTTTGAGCATCTCTTTAAATATCCAATTTTTATGTTTATGAAAAATGCAAGTTTTGTAATATTTTGCAAAGTGGCTTTTGGAAAGCAAACTCTATAAACAAGGCGAACAAACCATAATTAATAGGTTGTTTGCTGAGCCTTCATTTCAGCAGAATTGATATTACAGTGCCATTTAGAGTAACAACAGAGTATGTGAAAGTTGAAAGGAAGAAAATTCCAATTCAAATGTGTCTTAGCCATATTTCAAAATGAAAAAATGAGGAAAATGTCAATTCCAGGTACTAATCTACTAAGGAAAATTGTTTGGTGAGTCGACAAAATACATTTCAAATATGTATTTTCAATCTAAAATTTTAGGGTTTGATAATCTCAACTGTGACAACAATCTAAGTTAGGAATTTTCTTTTTCAAGAAGTTATTTTTTAAATTCCATTATTTACTGTCTATTTTAACTTAGTGGATCTAACATTTTTTTAATTTTTCTTTTTCAAAAATTTATTTTTTTAAATCCTTTATTTACCATATATTTCAACTTTTAGTGGATATAACATTTTTGGACAAGGGACTACATGGTAATAGGTGAGTCGGCTGACTCACCGAAACCATGTCCATCTACTAAACACTGGAAAACTGATGAAAAATAGGTTAGGTTTGTGTACATATGCTACGCTCATGTGGAAGTATATTATACATGTACTTCCTCGGACAGGGGACTAACTTGACAGGATTTTTTTATTTGAAATTTTGGGAACCACCCAAGAATCTCTAGATGATTTTTGAAAGAATATTTTGATTTTGAGTTATTTAACCTTTAAATTTCACCCTCCAAATATTGGATGGCCTCTATTCAATTTTTGAGATGTTATTCTTTTCCGAGTATATAAAGTGTTTTGTAATAAAAGTCGATGTGTTGAAGAAGTTACATTCTTAAAATTTGGGGTCGTAAAAGTATTCCTGGATTGGGTTTTACTCTAAGGAGTAAGTAGACAGTATCTCCTGCGGAAGCACACAATCTTTTGGCTCTAGATTTATTTCGAAAATCAAATGAAAATCAAGGATTGAAGATTTGAAGGTTGACGCTTTATTAATCCATTTTATTTAAGGGTGCAGTTTACGTAAGGTTGCAACCTAAAACAATTAAAGTAAGGCGCACCTTTAAATTCCATTACAAGATGTAATTTTGGTGTTAAATTTTTTTAGGATGGTCTGGAAAACTATTTTCATTTTTAATTATAAAATTTTAAATTTCAAAAATCGTTCAAATCATGCAGATCTATAAACAGATGAAAATTTTGAAATTGATATAATATATTGAAAGATTTACAATTTTTGGGTCTTGAAATCTTATTGTTTTTTTTTTTTTTGATATATCAAGATGTCGAGATGATCAATTAGATGATTTTGCACCCATTGAAAAGATCTATTAAAGGGATATTTGAAAATAGGGTGCAATTGGCATACGGACGCCTCCGTAGGTGTAGAGATAAGGTACTCTTCAAATTTTATCATGGTATATAATTTTAATGTAAAATGTTATTAGGATTATCTCAAAATTTATTTTTATATCTAATTATAAAATTAAAAATTTCAAAAATGGTTAAAATCAAATAGATCTATAAACATATGAAAATCTTGAAAATATATGGTGTAGATAATATGTTGTAAAATGCATTATTTCTGAGACTTAAAATCTTTTTATTTTTTATAGTCATACATCTCGATGTCGAGATGATCAATCAAAAGGTTTTTTAACATTAAAACGACATTTTCCGATGGATTTTTGAGACGCATTTGTTGTTCTACATTATGAGGTTGCATATATAAACTTTTTCATTGAAAATATATTGAGATTACTATCTCCTCCAAACTTTAGAATAACAACTTCAGAATAACAACTTCATAGAGTTTTATCAAACAATATCTTTACTCACAAAGCAATGTTATCATTTTTGCTTTGCTTTAGCTAAAGGGGCCAAACTTTTCGGAGTTTTGGTTTAGACTGAAGCGTAGTGATGCCGCTTTGGTGTATCTGCTTCGTCCCTACTTCATGTCGGTTTAATCCGCTTCGGTGTAATTCGGCCTCTCCGGTTGGAATTGTCCTTTTTATTAAATTTTGTATGATATAAATATGTAAATTTTGTATTATGTAAATTTATATTTTATTTATATTAATTTTTAAAAAGAATTTTGAACTTTTCATCGGAATCGGCCAAACCATCAAATTACTTCTTTTTCTAACCAAACTGAAAAAAGCTCTTAAACAGATATGACAACATTGATCCTCAAATTATTATTATTATTATTATTATTATTATTATTATTATTAAATCACCCATTACTACACTAAAAGAAGTCCCAATCCCATTGCAGCCCTTTTTATTTCCACCTTTTTATTTCCCAAGCCCTTCGCCACTCCTCTGCTTAACCTCTCTCTATCTTGCGCCTTCATCTTTCTCCGAATTTGTCAAGAAGGATTCAAACTTCGATATTCCGAATTTGTTCTATCTTTTGCGGCTTCTTTCACCCAACCGATTTCCAGAGCACCGATGAGAGAGAGAAAGTAAAAGGGGTGGGAATAAAAAAAAAAAAGGCTATAATTGGATTAGGATTTTTGTTAAGGGCATTAATGAGTATTTAAAATAAAGAAAAAAACCCTATGCCGTTCGATATTTTGAAGTTTGAAGAGGATACTAGGATGGTGATCCAAACTTTGAGAATCAAGACGCTGGGAGATATTTTCCTTTTTTATGAAGTTCAAAAGTTTAAAAAACTCGAACCTCTTTTTCACCTATCAATTCCTAGAAAAACTAGCCAAATTGCCAAGTTGTTGATGTTTTAAAAAAGATAAAAAAAAGAGAAAAAGGACAAATTTGAACAGTTTAAAATAAAAAAATCAAAACCAGCTATTTGATTCCATCTAGCAGGAGGTATAAATCAACATCAAAATCCAAATATTCAAATAAAGAAGATTCTTTTGAAAGGAAACAATAAAATAAAAGGGGATGAAAACCAATAGTTGGTCTTCAGATGTTTTAGGATCCGTTTAAACCAAGAAAAATTGTTTCATGCGGCGGGACCGTATTTCTACACATGCAGTCCTCGAGCTATAACCATCCATCTTAAAGATGGATTCAAATAGGTGGTTAATTTAAAAACAATTGAAACTAATGATCTAAACATTTTCTTAATAAAGTTATTATTTTTAATTTTAAAAAGTATTTATTTTTCATATTCATGATCTCCATTTTAGAGATTAAATGTCCATAAAAATTAAGTCTACAAATCTACCTAAAAAATATATTTTTAAGAGAACTCATTTCTACATGGACTCATAAAAACCGTGTACTAAAAATAATTTGTTGGAGCGTTTGGTGTAATGTAAACAAAATAGTTTGGTGAAATATGGGTGAAGGATCAAATATTTTTTAGTTTGTTTAAAAAATTTCCATTATTTAGACTCTCACTTTCTCCTGTTTTGATTTTCAAACAAACAAAAATGTTATAGAGGTAAAGCTTCAATACCAACATTTTGAAACAAATTTCAAATTATTTCATTAAAAAACAAAATGCAGGAGCAACAATTGGGCTTCTAGGGATTTTGATAAAAAAAAATCTCACTTCAATACAATTTTAGATTAAAATAAGTATTTGGAAGCTCGGCGTGAGTTTAACTAATGCATTGAAGTTTTTTTTTTTGACAATGAAATACACTGAGCTACTTGTTCATTTCGCATCTGTTCCATTGTCCGTTCAAGGTTTGAAAAAACAGTTTGATGACCTGGATTGTTCATGCAGATTTTTTATTAAGTTTAAATTGATCGAAGACTCAGATCGCCAATATGCTCGTTAACAAAAAAATCACAAGATTTTGGTGGAACCGGCTGGCTCCGGCGTTTAACATTAGCCGATTTGCCTGAATTGTTCCATGTCCGAATCGGAGAGGAACCAACAGCTACGGATCTGAGTTTCTTTAAAACACCCCCCACAAATATATGCTCCGCCCTGAAGCCCGTTTCATAAACCCTAGTTCAATCCCCTCTCTCCCTCTTCGCTGTTTTTGTGGGCCCCTACTGTTAAACCCGAAATACATTTCTCTTCTGCTTATAAGTTCACAGAAAACCCTAAGTTTTGTGGGTTACAGAATCCAATAGGTTTTGCTTACAAGTTCAACGAAAACCCTAATTTTTGTGGGTTGCAGAATCCAATAGGTTTTCCTGCATGATCAAACTTTCTGGCTTCCTCGATCAATGGCGTGGCTTCTGCGAGTGCGACGAACACCATTAATTTCCTCTGCAATTTCTCATGCTAAAACGCTAATTTCACAGCATCACCTCAACAATAACAATGCTTTAATCTATAGACCATTTGCCCCAAAACCCGTGTGTCGGATTCGCAATTACATAGCTGAGATGCACAAAACCGCATTTGAAGGCAACATGTTGCGGATGATTCGTAGGGAAATTCAATATGAGATGGAATATACTCCTCCAAATGAGGTATAGAATGATCTTTTCCAATGATATTTGGGTTTTTTCTTTCCATCTGTTTTTTTTTTCTTTTTTTGCAATTTCAATTATTATGTTTTGTTTTTATTTAGTTGGTATTGCTCCTCTCTCTCTCGCACAGACACACAGGAACCTCGGTGCTTTTACTTTGTTCTGTTATTTTACTTATTTCCTTTGTATTTCCTTCAAAGTTCAAACAATGGACTTGTCTTTTTGCATTTTGATCTTCTAGGTCGGTAATCTCTCTCTCTCTCTCGTGCACGCGAGCAGACACACAGGAACCTCAGTGCTGTTACTTAGTTCTCTTATTTTACTTATTTCCTTTATATTTCCTTCAAACTATGGACTTTTCTCTGGCCCTTCTGTTTCGCTCTCTCTCTCTCACTGTTCTCGATGGCATTCCCCTCAGAGCATTACTTAGTTTTCTTCTGTTCCTTTTATTCCCTTGTAATTAATTGCAGCACTTTTCTTTCAGGCCTCTCTCTCTCACACACACACTCCAGCATGCACACAGACACACTCTTTGGTTGGGATGCTGTTTTCTTCAAATAATTAATTGCAGCACTTTTTTTTCAGGCCTCTCTCTCTCACACACACACTCCACCATGCACACACACACACTCTTTGTCGAGTCTGCTTCTTCTTCTCTGCCTTCCGTCAGTCAATGTACATTGCAAATTCTCTTTGAACATGCTCCCAAATTCTTCTCATTCATGGTCACTTATCCTACAAAAAATCTTTAGTTTGTCAGTGGAATTTCTCTTTCAGCCTGTTGCCGAGTTGTCTTCATTTACAGTGGAGGACAGACCAGGTGAACAATGGATTCGATTGAGGGGAAAATATGGAGATAACGAAGACATTAAAATTGAGGTTACAATGTTTGACGGATCCATTCCCATTTCCAAATCCAACCAAAACACAGGCGCTGATTTCAAATTGCATATTAGCCTCATTGTTGACATATCAAAAGGAGAGGATTGTGATGTTTTGCAGTTTATATGCTCGGCTTGGCCTGACTCAATGGCAATTGAGAAGGTTTTCACTCTTAAGCGCAATGCATTGCCTGGACCACCTTATGTGGGACCTGATTTCAAGTGAGTCTTGGTTATTTATTTAGAAATTTTGATGAACGTTTAGATGACAATGAATTGGAAACTGGGGTCTTTGACTTGAAGGTTTTTCTTTGTTTCAGTTTGAATTTGATGGTTTTGCGTAATCTCATATTGTTTGTATGGGTTTTAATCTATTTTTGAGAATCATAGTGTATATTTGTTTCAATGGATCTCAACAACTTAGAAACCAGTGTTTTTTAGAAACTAAATATGAGATTAATGTTGGTGAAAGTTGTGGTTTCATTGTCTGTTCTTATGGTTTACTTCAAATTATGGTTCCCTGTGTTCTTGTGTCAGTTATATGGAATTTTTTTTCTTTATTCCTTCTTTTATTGATATGCTGGTTGTTTGGGTTTCCTAACTAGTGGGAAGGTTTTTTTGGTTAAAACTGAAAATCATTTAGGTTAAACTTATTATTGGCGGATGATTATAAGGTTACTGTGTATAAGAAATGCTGTGTATTTTGGTTTTGGTTTTAGGAGATTTTTGACAGCAGCTTAATTGCAGATTTTTGGCAACTCAGAAGCTTAGTTGTTCTGTGTATTTTGGTTTTGATTTAGAAGATTTTCAGCAACTTACAAGCTTAATTGTCGACCTGAACATTTGAATTGATGACCTCGGAGCGTAAGTTTGGTGAATGTTGCTCTAGTTTCTTTTTGAGTTCTTTTTCCCCCTGGAATAACAAAAAATTTTATTGATAAGTTCGATTGCTTATGAGTTTGTGATATTGGTTCTAAATTAGAAGTTGACAACTTACGAAAACCTTAATTAATGATTAATTTTAATATGGATTAGTATCTTCATTTGGCGCAAAGCTTGCTCTGTGTGTTTCAAGTTTTTTCTAAGAGGAAACAGGTTTCTTCTAATATCCATTGGTTGGCTCTTTCCTGACATGGCAGAACTTATTTGATTGTGAAAAAATTAAAATCGGTGGAGACCCATCCTAACGAAAGCTACTATACTCTGTTTTCATTTTAACAATGGTGGTTTTGTGTAATTTGAAATGATTGGTTTTAAAGATCGAACAACTTAGGAGCTTGGTTGCTGATTTAAATTTAAATTGGAAAACAGGGAGCCTAATGTTGGCATTCTAAACTCATATTCAATAACAAAGAGTTTAATTCTAAACTCATATTCAATAACAAAGAGTTTAATCTTAGCAAAAGTTACCTTGTTTCATTCAACTCATTTATAATTTCAGTTTGCGAAATGAGTTGCTTTATTTAGCCAAAGTTTCTACATTTTTGCATGGACATCGACAAGGGTGCCAGTGTCTCTGAGTTTCCCAAGTGTCTAGTACATCGGCCTAAAAGGCTGCTCAACTAGACTCATCTGCGTATCTATTATTTATAAATAAAATATATTTTTTCATAATATATAATGTGGTTCTCCTTTCTTCAACACCAACCTAGTGGCAGAGCTCAAAATGAAGTGAGATTGACATACACACGACACGAGGCCAGAGGCCACATGTCACTGTAACTAAGTTTCTCTGCATTAATTTGCTGTGCCATATTGGTTGTAATGGATTGCAACAATTTTTTTTTGAGAGAGTTAATATGTAATGGATTCCAACAATTCCAAAGCTTGATGGTTAAATCACATTAAATTAGATAGTCAAGGGTGAAGGGTCAAAAGTTCAAATAGTTTAATTCTGATATAGATGGTTTGATGTAATTTAATTTCAGCTTCTGATGATTGGAGGCTTGTTTTTGGCAGAGAACTGGATGATGAGCTTCAGGCCAGCCTTCAAGAGTTCCTGGAAGAGAGAGGCATAGATGAAGATCTTGCCATTTCCTTGCATGAATACATGTTGAACAAAGATAAAACTGAGTTGCTTGGATGGTTGGAGAAGGTAAAATCTTTTTTAGAGAGATGAAGCTCTTTTGCCTTCAGAGTCTCTATTGAACTTTTATTCGCCTTCTCTTTTTCCTTGGGATAATATCTGGTTGCACCATGGCAGCAGCACTGATTATTTTTTTCATTTCTTGAAATGTGAAAGTAACCAGAATGAATGTATCTATCTTCTTTTCCATGAAAATCAAGGTTTCTTATCAAAACTGAAAAACATAAATGAGAAAACAGTGTCCAAGGCCATATTAATCGGTGATGTTGAATCATCTATAGATGATTTAAGGTTTTCTCGTGCATGATTTAAAGCATGGTGTTCCTACCAATTTAGCGAACAGAAATGGCATCTTTAATTGCAGAGCCGGCGTGGGCTTTAAAGATATATAATTTAATTGCCTATACATTAAGGCCATAGAAATTGATGACCATTGGGGTTCTTTTGCTTATCCCTCTAGGATGTCTGCTGTCCTATCCCTTTTATTTCTCTGTGTCTCCAAAGTAGGCTGCCTTCTCTTTGCATTCATGAGTTCTCTGAAAATAAAGAAGGGAAATTTGTCACGATCCACCTAGGAAATTAACTATTTGACATCTTACTTGTATGTTTTGATTTAATTTCAAAATAACCATCAAATTACAGATGATTTTGAGTTGGGAGTAGTAAAATAGGGTAAAAGTGTTAGTTGAAATTTGAGTTGTATTTTGATAAATTTCCCCAAAGAAAAATTAGTGATAAAAAAAAAAATCAGCTTTATTTATGCTTATAGGCTAAGCTCGAGTCTAAAGACTTTCTATTGTAAAAGGTGTGGTTTGTATAAGGCTGAGGCCTTAAATGATCAAAGTAAGGTGCACCATCAAATAGTGTCGAAAGATGTCATTTCAGTATAAAAAAATCTTTATGATGGTTTGAAAATTTATTTTAATATCTAATTATAAAATTTAAAGCTTTTAAAATAGTGTAGATCAAGCAGATTTATGAACGTTTGAAAATCTTGAAAATTGGCAGCCTAGATAATGCATTACATGATGCAATATTTCCAATACTTGAAGTTCATTTTTTTTAAGTCCATGTATCTCAATATCTAGATGATCGGATTTGAGGGTTTTTCAACATCGAAACGACTTTTTCTAGTGAATTTTGGAGGTGCTTCTTGGGTTGATTGTTTAGGGCCTCTCAACTTGATCTAAACTTTACCTTATGTAAATGCAAATACATTATTATTCTATGGTGGGTGTGCGTTAAGGGTGAGGCATGTGGCATTCACCTAGAATAAGACCCTCTAGAGAAAAGGCTTTATAGTAGGATATATGCCTTCTCCTGTGGCAAGTATATTTGCCATCTCAATTAAAGGATTACTAATTTTTCCCACTTAAAAATTTTGGGATCCACTTTAAAATCACCCTACACTTACTCCCTTGATTAAGGGGCTTGCATATTTTCTCAATTAGACATGTTGGGATTCACTTTATGATCAGGGTACAAGTATTTTTTAAATAAAGGAAGGATATTTTTATTTTTTTAAAATTTAGGTTTATAATTTAAAAAAATCGACTAGTTTCTACTCAATTGCGGCTTAAATCTTAGCAAAAAATGTTGTCTCAATGCTTGAAATGTATCACATTGGTGATTGATCATCTTGACAGCAACGGTCATGAATCTAGAAAAAGAAATAGGATTCAAATCTTAAAAATATTATATTTTGCAAAGCTATTTGGATCATCTATTTTTGAGGAATTTTGGATTATATATATTAGAAAAGGTTTATACAAGGTTACAACTTTATACTGTTGAAGTAAGGTTCGCCTAAAAAATCCCGGGAGTGTTCCGGCATAGGAGAACTTTCCAACTGATCATCTTGACTTTGAGATGAATGGATATGAAGGAAAAAAAGAATTTTAAGTCTAAAAAATAGTGTATCTTGTAATCAGGTATCTGGATCGTCTATTTTCAAGTTTTTTTGATCTGCTCGATTTGTCCCATTTTTTAAATTTTAAATTTTATAATTGAGGATAAAAATGATTTGTAAGCTAGCATATAAGTGTTTGGACATGGAATGACATCTCTAAGTAAATTTTATTGGTGCACGTTACTTGTACAGTATAAGGAGGCAACCTTATACAAACCTCACCCGTATTCCTAAATTCGCAATATGTGCTATGTGGACGATCTCAGCCCAGATGGGGCATTTTTCCAGTTGCGTATAGGAGTTGGACTTCACTGTTTACCGCCTTGGCCTTGCACTAATCGCACAAAGTTAAAAGATTTTATTAGGATTTACAGTTGGGGTAAGATGGTGACCTTACACTATACAAGTAATGGGTGCGCTTTGTATAGAGCCGAGGCTCTAAACAATCAAAGTAAAGCGCACCTTCAATAGTGTCCAAAAATGTGATTTCAATATTGGGTGCACCTTAAGTAGTGTCGAGAAATGTGGTTTCAATACCGGAAATCTTTGTGATAGCTTTCAAATATATTTTCATCTTTAACTATAAAATATAAAGCTTAAAAAATAGTCTGGATCAAACAGATCTATAAAAACTTGAAAATCTTAAAAATTGATGGTTCAAAAAATGCTTTACTAGATGCAATATTTACAAAACTTGAAATCCATTTTTTTTCTCGTGTCCATGCATCTTGATATCGAGATGATCAATTTGAAGATATTTAGGCACCAAAACAACCTCTTCTAGTAAAATTTTTGAGGTGGGCTCTAATTTGATTGTTTAGAGCCTCGGCTCTATATAAACTTTTTTCTTTTATAAAATGATGTAGTAAATTTTTGAGATGGACTCTAATTTGATTGTTTAGAGCCTCGGCTCTATATAACCTTTTTTCCTTTATAAAATGATGTAGTTGCTGTGTACGTTATGATCTGAAACGAATGTTCAACTCTAATTATGAAATTTAGAATTGGAACAAGTTTATATAAGGTTTAAAATGTATAATTAAGGTGCATATCAAAAATCCATTAGAAAAAACTATTTTGATGTTGAAAAACCCTTTAATTGATCATTATGTTTGAATATATATAAAAAAAAACGATTTAAGTCTCAAAAATATTGCATCTTGTAACACATTATTTTGACCATCTATTTTCAAGATTTTCATGTGGTTATAGATTTACTTGATTTGAACCATTTTCGGAGTTTTAAATTTTTACAATTAGATATGAAAATGGATTCTCGCTCCATCCTAAGAATTTTTTACACCAAAATTATGTCTTATGAAAAATTTTGGAGACGCGCCTTAATTTGATTGTTTAAGATTGCAACCTTGTGCAAACATCCTTTAAAATTTTAGAAATGTTGTAGATTGAACATATTTATAAATAATTCAAAATCTTGAAAATACCGATCTAGGTAACTTGTTATATGATAAATTATTTTTGAGGCTTGAAATTCTTATTTTTTATACTATATATCTCAAGGTTGAGATGATTTGATGTGCATCTTATTTGATAAGGTTGCAACCTTATATGAGATGTTGCCATCCTCCATCTCTAAAGAAAACGGGCAAAAAACTTACCCAAAAAAAAAAACGACAGTGGTTAGCATGCGGCTAGCATATATATTGTAGTAATGCGGGCTTGGCAATAACTATATTTTTTAAATATAATTTGATTTTAATTTTTAGAAAATATCTAATCTTTAATATGGAGATCATGAATATAAAAAAATAAATAAAATTTAAAATTACAAATAATAATTATATTTAAAAAAATATTTTGACCATTAGTTATAGTTGATTTTAAATGGACCACTTATTTGCATTAAAGATGGATGCTTTATACCTCTGAATATTTTAGATGCTTTATACCTCTGAATATTGTAAAATGTGATCCAGCCCGCATGAAACGATTGTTCAAACTATATATATATATATATATATATATATATATATATATATATAAATAAAGGGGTAAAAGTTACGTCATTGTTAGAAAAGATTGGGGCTTAATGCCGAAATCTCCATCTACATAATACAGTGGAAACCCTAGCCCTGGAAGGTATTTGATCGGGGTGGTTGGTTTCTGTCGCGCGCGCCTATGTTCTCAAGTAAACGAGTCTCTCTCTCTCTCTCTTCTCTCTCTCTCTCTCTCTCCTGTTGCAGGAGGTGGGTGTGGCCTCCTTGAGTTTATTGTTTTAACTGACCGAGGGACTCCTAGGTTACAGTCCTTTTATGAAAGGTTTTATGAATTATTTTTGTTTTTTAATGGATTGGAGAATAAGTGCTGGTCCTGTGATGTGGTTATAATCTTTGAGACCTGATTTTTCTCGGATGAAATCTTAGCATGACTGAGGACCTCTCTTTTTCCTTTGCTCTATCTGCCATGTCTTTTCTTGAGGTATCTTGAGGCGAGAATTGGGAGTGGCACGATTTGATTTTTCTGGCTTAGTTTATTTTAACTTATTAATATTTTGTTAATATTCATCTATTTCTTTAGGTTCAGGCTTTTGTTGGTTTATTTTTGGCCCTAGGAATTTGGAATTCTCTGAATGAATGATGAGATGCACTGGGCTCTGAGCGATTTTCGCTTGCAAATTGATGGAAATGCATTTGCCTAGAAAGCATTGTCTGACTAATCCACACTTTCTTTGATTCTCCATTTATTTTGAGTTTTCCAAAACAAAATGTCTTTTTTTTTATTGATAAATCTGGGATTTTGGTCGATTATATCATGACTTATTTTTAAAGTCTTGTTTTCTTAAATCTTGGAAAAACGAAAAATATAAGTAAAGTTGGGCATGTTTGGTCTTTTTTTTAAAGTCAATTACTTGCTTAAATAACACAAATCAATCAATTTTTTATCCAAATCAAGTTTGATATCATCATATATTAATTTTTTATGAGATTTGATAAGTTCAATATCATCAAATTTGGATTTTTTATGAGATATAAAGCTCATGAATATACGCCATAAAAACTCAACCGCCCTTCTTTGATTTTCTCCCTCAAATCACAATGAAACAATTTAAGATTGGTTTTAAATTGTTCGTTTTCATCCCACTCATATTGTGATTTGTCGGATCAAAGCCCCTAGTGAAACGAATCTGGAGTTGAAAATTTTGGGTTCTTTTAACCCAAAATTGAGAAATGTCAAATTTTCATACTTTTTTTCACCAAATTTGCAAACTTGTCCAAACATGCAACATTTTTTAATTAAAATAAATTGTATTTAAGATTTATATTTAAGCTTCTCCAAGATAAATCCAATTCTAGGTTTTGATTTTTATCATCTTATTACTTGTTTGGTTTTTTGTTGTCCGAGTCAATCGTGATGAATCTAACTCGCCAATCAGTTCATTTGACTCGGACGTACGAGTTCCTCATGGTTGAGCTCGCTGAACCGGATTTTCAAACATTGGCTAAAATAACATATAATTTCCGTATTACGGGCTTTGGAAGATCAACGGGAAATGCTTAATGGAGAGAGATTAATGGTCCAATGAACCAAGTGGAAAAAATACATATACAAGGAATTCTACTGAAATTTAAAATAACTATAATTTTCCTTGTACTAATCTAATGGGGCTGAGATTAATGGTCCAATGAACCAAGTGGAAAAAATACATATACAAGGAATTCTACTGAAATTTAAAATAACTATAATTTTCCTTGTACTAATCTAATGGGGCTGTATTTGTTCAACAAAAGAAAAGGAGAGAGAGCTTCTTAAGGGGTATGTATATGTAATTCTACTGAAATTTAAAAGGACTGTAATTTTTCTCATACTAATCTAATGGTGTTGTACTTGGTTTTTTCTAAAAAAGAAAAAGAGAGAGAGAGCTTCTTAAGGAGTAGTTTGAAAATCACTCATTTTAGAACGTCTTTTAATTGCAGAATATTTTTAAAAAGTGGAATTTTCATAAGTTCCTCTATAATTTGTGATTTCATAAAATGTCCTGACTATTTCATATTTTGAACATGCTCGTTTTTGTCGTTTTTTTTTTTTTTTTTCTAGTGGTACTTTTTAAAGTTCCAATGACGCTCTTTTATATAAAAGTTTTAACAAGGGCAAGACACTAAACAATTAAATTGAGGTCTACTTCAAGAATTCATTAAAATAAGTTAGATTCGAAATCCAAAAATCCTCAAATTGATCATCTCGAAGATATATAGGCATTAGAAAAATTGGATTTCAAGATTAGAAATAGTGTATCTTGTAATGTATTTTCGATCCATCAATTTTTAAGTTTTTCAAGTGATCATAGATCTGTTTGATATATATTATTTTTGAAGTTTTAAATTTTATAATTAGAGATTGAAAATAAAATGTCAAGCTATCACAAAGATTTCTAGTATTGAAATGTTAACTATTTGAAGGTACGCTTTACTTTGATTTTTTAGTGCTTCGGCCTTATACAAATCACATCTTTTACATAAATGAGATCTATCGTGGGTTTATGTGGCCATTAAAGGTTTTATGAGAGCATGTGGTCATTATATAGTAGAACTTAAACTCGGTGGGATCGTGGGAGTGTGATTCTTTGTGGAACATGTTATACATGCTATTTGTCAATACTAATGTCGGAAAAATCAAACCGAAACGGTTAATTGGATATGGGGTCGAAAGCAGTTCAATTGGCCTAAGTGGTAAATCTATTGGTTCAATCAGGCAAGTCTCGAGCGGTTAAAAAAAGTGTTAAAATATACAAAAAAATATATTTAAATTTTTTAAAAAATATATATTAAATAAAGCAAATCCAAATGAAGTTAAAAATTAATGAAAAAAATTAGATTTTGAAGAATCGATTTGTGCTCAAGGGTATTGAAAATTTCCAAAACATATGGGAAAATGTAAAAATAAGTATTAATGGGCAAAACAATTTCTGATCTTTGTCAAAATGATGAAAAACATTTAAAAATGCATTACAAACAAAATCTCTTACTTTTTGGGATTTTATATAATTTTTTAAAATTTCCTTTAAAACACCCGACTGAGAATAAGCCAGTGGCTAGATCCGATTAATCGGGTGCTTAGAATTCTAACCGCACGCTTTTTTCCATGTTGGTCAATGCTTATACTTGACTTGATATTTTAGGCCAGTCGAGTTGGAAAACTCCTTACATGGGCATGGAACAAACTAAAGAAAGTTTATAGGTTATCCCTTGAGAAGGTTGGAGTTGCCCATGAGAGTGAGATTGTGTGACCCTCGTGTGTGATGGTTGGCCTTTAGAGATTAGAGCTACATTTCCATCACTGAACCATTGCATGGCATGTATATTGTCGTGTTAGAAAAATGAACCACCATTGAGGTTGTAGTGTATATATGTGTGAGAGATTACCCTATGCATTATATAGGTATAGTTGCATTCGGTCTAGATAACCATTAGTTCGTCTTTAGGGGAAAACATGTTCGTCTCTAAGAGAAAACCTGTTATCTATAGACTGGGATTGTGTTTCATTAACTATTGGCTAACTTTGGTGGTTTGTGATCAATTTAAGAAAGTAAGTATGGATTATATAGTCCACAATAAAAGATTGAGAATTGGAACGATATTATAAATTTTTAGACCTAGATAGATCTAATTTCCCTCAAAATTATTTGTTTTTAATTATTTTGGTGTTATGTCAAACTTTCAATACCAAATTGGATATTGAAAGCTCAAACCGATTTTTGTTTGGCAAACCAGTTTTGAATTAGCAGTTTTCAAACTAGTCCTTCGCTCTAAAATGGGACAAGTGGCCTAGTTTGGAACTTAATCTTCAAAACATGTCTCCTATCTTTTTTAGGAAAAACTTGTTATCTAGAGACTGAGATTGTGTTTCATTAACTGTTGATTAACTTTGGTGGTTTGTGGTCAATTTGAGAAAGTAAGTATGGATTATAGTCCACAATAAAGGATGGAGTATTTGAGCGATATTAGAAATTTCTAGACCTTGATAGATCTAATTCCTCTCAAAATTATTTGTTTTAAATTATTTTAGTGTTATGCCAAACTCTCAATATCAAATTGGATTTTGAAAGCTCGAACCAATTTTTTTTTTTTTGGCAACTAAACCAATTCTGAACTTGCAGTTTTCAAACTAGTCCTTTGCTCTAAAATGAGACAAGTGGCCTAGTTTGGAACTTAATCTTCAAAACATGTCACCTGTCTTTTTTAGGTGAATTGGCCAATTAGAATCGAGAATCGGGCATCCTGTGTTGGTTTTTATGTAAAGTAGGGAATCGTCTGGTTCTAATGAGAACTGGCGATTCTGCATAGTAAATCACTCGGTTTCTTCGTGTCATGACGCCAGGACCCGCACATTCTTCTACAGTCAAGGGCATTTTTGTAAAAATTCGAGAATTTCAAGGCAAAATTCGTCAGAGATCGGGAGCCCACAGGTCCGCATGCTTCATGGGGCCCTTCGCTCTAAAATGAAACAATTCTGTATAGTAAATCGCCCGGTTTCTTCGCGTCATGATATCATGACCCACTCATTCTTCTACAATCAAGGGCATTTTTATAAATTTTGAGAAATTTCGAGACAAAATTCATCAGAGATCGGGAACCCACGGGTTCGCACGCTTCGTGGGGCCCTTTGCTCTAAAATGAGACAAGTGGCATTGTTTGGAACTTAATCTTCAAAACATGTCACATGTCTTCTTTAGGTGAATCGAATGGGCCGAGTCGAATCGGGAATCGATCAAAATTCGTCAGAGATCGAGAGCCTACGGGGATCCCCGTTCCTTCACGCACATGTGCTCACGATCCACATGCTTCGCGTAATCTCGTTGCTTCACACGTGCTAAAAACATTGAGTATAAAGAACTATTTATTCACATAAATTTGCTTCCTCTCTTCGATGTGGGGCTATGTGAAAAGGTAATACCTTAAAATGTTCATATATTATATATTTTGTTAACGATTTTGTTAACACCAAGTTGCAAGCGTTATACCGGTTATTGCATGCGCTCATTGTGTGGACGAACGTGGATTCGATTCCTCTCGTTGAGGAATTGTTTTTTTTCTTCTTTTTTTGTGTCAAATTATTTTCTGATCAAACAAATTAAAGGTGTTTTGTAAAAAATTAAAATAAAAGGTTTTTATCAATTAAATACGATATGTATTTTTGTAAAAATAAGTTCATACAGAGAAAAAAACTCAAATTTTAATAATTTTTTTAGATTTTTTTAAAGCTTAGTCCGATCGATTTGGCCGATTTCCGATCCGGATCATCGATTCACTGGATAATTAAAGGTGTTTTGTAAAAAATAAAAATCAAAGGTTTTTATCAATTAAATACAACAAGTATTTTTGTTAAAACAAGTTCATGTAGAGAAAAAAAACTCGAATTCTAATAATTTTTTTAGATTTTTTTAAAACTTAATCCGACCAATTTGGCCGATTTTTTATCTGGATCGTCGATTCACCGATCCGGATGTGTTTTTGGGGTGCTCGATTCGGGACACCAATCTGTTTTTTAAACCACTGGGTGAAAGTGAAGTTTGGAATTGCAAATCATGGACTGATATTTGTCTTAAAAAAAGGAGATAAAAACACGTATGTGGATGTTTAAGTGTTTGAGATAGAGGAATTTTAGAGAGAGACTCTCTCCCTCTCAAATGCAAATACATTCGTCTATACGTTTGATTGTCAAAAAAATTAAAGGTGTTTTGTAAAAAATAAAAATAAAGAGTTATTATCAATTAAATAGAACAAGTATTTTTATTAAAATAAGTTCATACAGAGAAAAAAAACTGGAATTTTAATAATTTTTTTAGATTTTTTTAAAGCTTAATCCGACCGATTCGACCGATTTTCGATCCGGATAGTCAATTCACCGATCCGGATGGGTTTTTGGGATGCCTGATCCGAGGCACCGATCTGTTTTTTAAACCACTGGGTGAAAGTGAAGTTTAGAATTGCAAATCATGGACTGATATTTGGCTTAAAAAAAAGAGATAAAAACACATATATGGATGTTTAAGTGTTTGAGAGAGAGGAATTTTTAGAGAGAGACTCTCTCCCTCTCAAATGCAAATACATTGATCTATATGTTTGATTGTAATTTTTAAATGTAAGGATTATGTTACGATATTCATACATATGAGTATTTTATTAATATACTCAACTTTATTTTTGCACTTGTATACATTTGTTGTAATATAACTTTTTTTTAATAAAGGCACTTTTTGAAATTAGGGGAATAAGATAGATATTTGTATAAGAAAACTATAGAATAATATCATTTACCTTTGATATAAAGTGGTCACATTATTCTTGACCATTGGCTTGGATGTGAAATTGGGTGGCTGTATTTATTCCATTTACTAAGCTCAAACTTCAAATAATTTTTATCAAACTGTGTGACATATCCAAGCTATCAAATTTCACATCGAATGATTGTTAAATAATTGTGACCATATTGTATAAAAGGTAAATGGTCTCATGATATACAATCTTATTTCTATAAGAAAGTAATAACGGTCATTATTCCATGTGGGTGATGTTACGATGATGTCATATTCTATTATAGATAATAAATATTTTTTTTTTCTATTAAAAATTTTAATTTTACCTCTAGGAAAAAATGTTACTATGTAGAGTAAGGGTATTGAGTGTTTAAAAATATTGAATATGATCAAATATAAGTATTACTACTTTAACATAACCCTTTAGTGAAAGACTTGTTCGGAACTTAACGCCTTCACCGGAAAAAAAAAACAAACAGTGACTTAGTTTGAATCAGTGGCAAAAACTAGGTTCGTTCTTGTATTGTCCGAATTAATCTCTTGCTTAGAAAAACGAAACCCAAGTATCGAAAATGAGTATTTTAAAAATAAAAAATATTGATTATGTTTTTACAAATTATGAGGAATATTACAAGTATTTCCTTTTGAAAACAACCGTTGTTTTAAGTATTATATGCAAACTGCAATGCTATACTCCAATATTTATCTTTTAGAAAGCTAATGAAAAAGAAATGCAATTTTTTTGTAAAATTGAGTAAAAGGGATATTCAAAAGGGTTATGATATAGAGCAATGGTTTAATGCAACGGTTGAATCATAGTATAATGCAACGACGTTTCTAGAAAACCATGTGTTGTGGTATTTGTATGACTTTAAATTTTGTACACACATACGCTTCATCTCAATAATCAATCCCAAAAAAAAAAGTTCAATTTGAACCTGGTCAAAATGAGTCCCTTTCAAAAACGAATCTAGACCATTAATTTTGTGAATTTTAAGATCTTAGTATTTAGAAACTCAAAATCATGTTTTTCTTTTCTAAGATTGTTCATCTAGTGATAATAAATCCATCAAAAAAAATTAGAAATGGAAAATTCCTTCTAAGGCCTAGATCTAAGCATATCACCAAAATGAATAGCCTATGTTAAATTGGGCAAAAAAAATACTTTATAGGTTATGTTTTCAAAATTTCATTTTTTGTGATTGTTCATTAGAATGAAAAAAGTGTATATTTCAAATTCTGGATCAAACAAATGGCCATATAATGGTTTTTTAAGATTATTGCATCATATTACTATACAACGGTTATATGAAATCATTTGCCCTATGATATATGACCCATAGGATTTGGGAGGTGATTTCCATACTCATGGACCCTATACAAGAAATTAGTGCCGAAAAAAGTTCATGTAAGGCATAAATTTGTAAGGAGCACTTCAAAAATCAAAACTTAATGGGGGAAGGTTGTTCAAATGTTAGAAAAATTCCAATTGATCATATCGATCTTGACATATATAAATATAAAAAAATAAACATCCAATTGATCATCTTGATTTTATATTATATTGTCTAGATTATCAATTTTTTAGATTTTCATGTGCTTATAAATATGCTCGATAAGCTTGATCTACGTCAAGAGCTTTAAATTTTTATATCTAAGGGGTGAAAATAGATTTTCAGGCAATTGTAGGCATTTTTGGCACTGAAAATCGCCTTATGATAGAGTTTGTTCAAGGTTGAAGCCTTCTATCACTCACAACCACTAACATTCAAGGCATGTTTGATGCACATAAGATTATATTTGTGAAAGATTATTTACATAAAAGAATTCCCCCGTGTAATTAGGTGTGGATTTTTTTCGCACCCAGTGATCAAAGCGCATCTTGTCACATCAATCGTGAACTACCTGATATGAAAAAGGCTCCTATACCTAATCACACGAGAGAGTTCTTCCATGTAAAAATACTTTCATAAAAATATTTTTACGCGTACCAAATATGCCCCTAGACTCTCTTTTAATGATACAGGTGTGTATATAATGAGCACTAGGCAAAAATACCTCGATAAAGAGAGTTGGTGACCTAAAATTTTCTCAAAACATCTCAGTCCACCCTAAGATCGACTTAAATAAATCACAGGGATTAAAAGTTCTTACATTTATTATCCATCAAACAGGAAAGCAAATTTAATTTTGGAAGGGACTTGATTGGAATCATTTTTTGAAATGGGATTGTTGTTTTTTGAGGTGTGGTGTATATAGAGATTCAATCTTTAACAATCAAAAGTATGTGCATTCAAACCTCGGCAGAAGATCCGATTTTGATGTCAAAACCCTACGATGGCTTGAAATATTTCTGCTCCAAATTATTAAATTCAAAATTTTCAAAATTGGTACAAATCGAGAAGATCTATAAATATTTACAAATTTCTAATTATGTGTTATATAAGATGTATTATTTTTACGAATATAATTTTTTATCTTTTTTTTTAATTTATTTTTTTTCTCCTTTTTTTTTTTCATAGGACTCGAACCTGAGAATCCAACAACACGAATTTCATCATTCGTCGTGCTGGCCACTTTATACCGAGGCTTCTTGTTTAGAAATTTTTCTCTTCTTACTCATACATCTCTAAGTGGAGATCACCGATTTGAGGTTTTTAGTATAAAAATAATATTTTGACCAAAAAAAAAGTCTTTTCTTGGTTCACATAAATGCTTTGTGTGGCCGCAAACTTTCTTGGTTCACATAAAAGGCACCTGCAAGCGGGAAGGAGAAATAAAAAAGGATGCCGCAAACTTGACATCAAGATGATTGGACTTGAGAAAAAAATGGATTTCAAATTTTGGAAATAGTATATCTTGTAATGTATTTTTGGACAGTCAATTTTTAAGTTATTTTAAGTTTTTATAGATATGCTCGATCTATACTATTTTTTAAGCTTTAAATTTTATAATTAAATATAAAAATATATTTTTAAGTCTATTCAAATATTTCCAATATGGGAAAAATTTATATAGAGCCGAGGCTCGAAACAATCAAATTTCAGCTTATCTAAAAAATTTCACTAGAAGAGATTGTTTTGATGCCCAAATATTTTCAAATTGATCATCTCGACATCAAGATGCATGGACACGAGAAAAAAATAGATTACAAGTTTTGGAAATAGTGTATTTTGTAATGCATTTTTAGATCGTCAATTTTCAAGACTTTTCAGCTCTCGTAGATATGTCGATCTGTACTATTTTTGAAGTTTTAAATTTTATAAATAAATATAAAAATATATTTTAAGGCTATCACAAATATTTCCCATATTAAAACTACAGTTTTTTACACTATTTAAAGGTAGGCTCTGATTTAATTGTTTAGAGCCTAGGTTGTATACAAAGCCGCACACTTCCAATATTGAAACTACATTTTCCGACACTATTTAAAGGTCGGCTCTAATATTGATGGTTTAGAAACTAGGCCCTGTACAGACTGTGTGTCCAGGACAAGAAATCGGGGCATTTTCGTCATTTCATAGCCGCGTTTAAAAATTTAAAATCCCGTCCCCGCCCGTGCTCCGTGATTTTTAAACGACCGAAAAAAGTCCTTTCTTGTACTAAATGGCCAAAATATCCAATACCGTTCCATGTATGACAAGCAGGTGCCTCATAATATGAAAAAGTGAAAACTAAGAAAAAGTGCCTCAATTAAGGATCAAACATTTATTAAACCGCATTTTTCTACAGATATCAACTTCGGAAAATTCAGACAAAAAGAAATCTTCCTAAGTAGCTCTTTCTGTTTCGATTCGACCCATCTGAAAAAATTGGCCAGTTATTGTTTGAAGCCGATCATCAGCTCTAATAACCTTTTCTATAAGAATGTAGTTCCTTCGGTTCGGACCGATGGCCGCACTGTTGTTTTATTCTGAAGACCGACCGTCTGGTTCATTTCACAGCCTTCCTGCTGCTCTTCTTTTGTTTAATAGAGCTCGTAGACAAACATCTGTCCCTCACTTGGTAAAACCCGGCACGCTTTCTCTCTCATATTTCACCATGTTATTAATTTCCCTTTGGTTTGCAGTTTGCAATTTGAATTATGCATGATGCATACTAAACAAAATGAAAAAATCAAAAGATATTATATTCCTACGAGAATAGAATGTCCATTTGCTCTATCACGTCAAACCCCATCTAAAATTTATTTTAGGACCCAAAATTTGGGATATAACCTCTCCAATCTATATATTAACCTTAATAAAAAAAATTAAAATTTCTTAAATATACTCTCTATAGCCATTAAAAAAATATTGTTTCAAGATTGAATAAAGACTATCCAATTTTTAGATAGTGAAATCTAAATTTTAGAAAACTCAATTTTCAATTTTTATTATATCTTCTAATCCCTAGATTAACTTTACCCATTTTAATTCTATATTTTTATCCCAAACAAATGTACCCACTAACTCTATCTTTTTAGCCAAATAAATGTACCCACTTTAACTCCATCTTTTTAGCCCAAATGAATGTTAAAAGATATGCATTTCTAAACCCTCCTCTCTTTTTTCATGTTTTTCCTAAAACGTCTTTCTTTTTTTATCTTTTTTTTTTATGAATCTCCCCAAATCTCTCTTTACACATAAGATTTGATGAGAATTATGGAAAAAGAGAGAAGAGAGATCGGGGTTTAGAAAGTATGTCAAATAGATGTAAAATGACGGGATCAGAAGATATAATAGATGGATTATTTATATAGTTAGATATATTTTGTTAAGAAATAAAACTTAAAAACAAGATCTACCAAAATAATTTTTCCAATTAAAAATTATATTTTATTCATTGGCATGGTAAGTTGCTATTTGTTTCCTTCACGACTTCCGTGACACCTCAGCTCCCCTTGTTTGCAACATCCCCTCACAAAAAAAAATAGCCTTATTCTTTTGGGTGCAGTTTGTATACGGATGCATCTGTAGGTGTAGAAGTAAGTTGTACCTTCAAATTTTATCATGGTATATAATTTTGATGTAAAATGTTATAAGAATTATTTTAAAATCTATTTTTATATCTAATTATAAAATTTTAAATTTAAAAAAAAATTAAAATAAAGTAGATCTATAAACATATAAAAATCTTAAAAATAGATGGTGTAGATAATATCTTGTAAAATACACTATTTTTTAAACTTCAAATCTTTTTATTTTTCTTAGTCATACGAGATGATTAATCAAAGGGTTTTTCCCATGGATTTTTGAGGGGGGTAATATACTTTTATGAACTTTTTCATATTCTTTTACGTCATTTGAGTAGAAGATGATGGCTTTTACCTTAACTTTTTCTCTTACTACCGAGACTCATGAATGACTTACCTTTACGAGCGAAAAAACCAGGTGATTTCTGCAACCTTTGATCTTGCTTCTCGCTCTGAGGTTATCTCTCTCTCTACAAAATCTCACATTCATCTTATTTCTCTCTTTAATGTTATCTCTCTCTAGAAATTCTGCCATTTTTATTTCTCTCTTTAATGTTATCTCTCTCTAGAAATTCTCCCATTTTTCTCTTCCCAACTTTAGTTGTATTCTAGGGTTTTTTTACTCTCCTCTTGCTCTTTTCTACGCTTATGTTTTTCTCCACAGATTCCCTTTTTATTCATTTTCTCTCTCTAGTTTTGGTGTCAATCTAGGGTTTAGGTTTGTTTATTTTTGCTTCCTCTCTACACTTGGAGGGCTTTCATGGAAGGCCCTGCCATATCCCTGTTGATTGATAAAGGCCCTAGAAAGGGAATGACCCTAGAGGTTAAACCAGGATCTGACGTCAGAATAGGCAGAATCTTGAGAGAGAATACTTTTCAAATCAAAGATCCTGCGATTTCTCAGAAGCATTTGGTTGTGGAGTTTAGGGATAAGGAATGGATGATCACAGATTTAGATACCTCCAATGGAACAATGTTAAATGAAGTGAGAATCCCTTCAATGGAGCCTTGTACGCTAAAAAATGGTGATACCATCAAAATTGGTGTGAGAACAGCCATAACAGTTAGTATTTTAGAGAGAGAAAATGTTTTGCCTGCAACCAATCTTAGGAGAAACACCAGGAGGCAAGTGAATGCCAAAATTGATGTCAAAAAATGTGGAGGCGATGTTGCGGTGGTAGAAAGGGGTGTGCAAGCATTTGAAAACCCTAATTTTGATAAAGAAAAGGTTTTGCCTGAAACTAGGGTTAGGAGAAACCCTAGACGCCAACCGGCTGCTGCTTCTTCAAAGGTTAATGAGGTTTGTGATTTTAACCATGGAGTCAATACTGAGAAAGGAGGGGAAGACGATTTGGGTGAAAGATTGGAAGAACGAATGTCTGAAAACCCTAATTTTGACACTAATAAATCCCCTGCTAAAGAGAAAAATGAAAGAGGCAAAGAGAAAAATGAAAGAGACAAAGAAATTGTGGGGGAAAACTTGGGTGAACAAAAAGAAATTGCTTTGGAAATAGATGAAGGGGCATCTGATAAAATGCCTGAATCAAGCATTGATATGGAAAATATTACACTAGGGCAATGGTTAGATAGGATGGAGAGATGGTGGCCAAAGCATATACACAACATCACTGAAGGGGCAATTTCGAAGATGAGAGAGCAAGCTAAGGAAATTCGTGATCTTGAGTTGCAACAAGAGGGAAGAATAGCGTGAAGACCTCAGGTTAGTTTGTCAACTTAAAAAGAGAAAAGAGAAACCAAAAAACCTTTGGGTCTCTCAGGGCAAGGTTAATAAGGCCCAATAAATATTGGAATCTCACCGATGGGGGTGTAATGGCTGAGATTTGGCCAAGAGCCCAATATTTTGGGATATTGCCCATGCCTGTTTCCATTTCATTGCCCGATATTCCAGGCTTCCTGGCGGAGGGTTCAAACCTATGTTGGTTTTGAGTGGATTTTATGTGCTCATAGTGTTTTCCATTCAGAATTCACTCTTTACGATGTAAATTTTCCAAGGGAATGTAGATACCCATGCTAGCTTGGTAGCTTTGCTGTCGCTTCTGATTATTGTTGTTCTATATAATTTGAAGAAACTAGTGTTGGTTTGTTTTACATCAACAATTTTTCATTTTTGTATAATGGGCTGTTTAATGTATTCTAGGATGCATTTTTCAAAAATCTCTTGCATTGTTTGTGCCAACTATGAGGATATTCATCATTATAGTAAAGACATGCAGGGCCTCACAGATCTATGAATTTTCAAGTGGTCTTTTGACTTTCTCTACCCTTTTCCTATTATATGAATTAGCAGTGGTTAGACTGGAACTGTATATTCTTGTTTTTGCAGTCTAATTGGTAGATTCCTACCTCTTTGCTGCTCAGTTACTTTTATGGATTTCTATTTAATTTCTCTAGCTTTTTTTTAATGGTACATTTATAACAGTATGCCATGGGCTCAGTGTGTGAATAGTTGATGTGCATGGCTGGCACTCTCATGATTTGATACAATGATCTGCTGAAATGGGTTCAATTCTTGGATTTCGTGGTTCTGAATTATGTTTCTTGTCACTGATGTTTTTTGTATTTTTTGACTGCATAACTTGTGGTTAAGTGAAATACATAACTGGATGTAGTTGTGGTTAGGTTTGGTGATAGTCAAAATCACCACTCATATATTTCCTAAAAAAGAACAAGGGGGTTTTCTTGGAAAGCGAGAAAAAACTCCAATGATTTCTATACAAGGGATCAAAGAGATATAATATTTATTTTTCTTGGGGTCACGCTATTATGGGTTAGGGGAGGGGTTGGCTTCTAGGGAGAAGGTAGGGCCTCCAATAGAGAGAGGAAGGACTCCTTGTAAAGAGAAGCATGTCCTTCAAGTAACAGAGGTGGTATTTAGAGGGGTTTTGGGTTGGTTCATTCTCTACTTCTAGAGAGAATCATTACGTTTCTCTCAAGGTTCTCTTTCCAGTAGTGGTGCAACAATGAGAAATAGGACGATCGATGGTGTTGTTCAGTTAGGAGAGCGGGTTTAGAAGGAAAAACGGTAGGGTTTTTTTCCGATGTTTACAAATAGGGGTATAAAGCTTGTAACCCAAAACTATAGTACTTGTAAGTGTGGACTTGTCTCTCCAAGGACGTGGACATAGCCTATTTGAGGTGAACCACGTAAATCATGTGTTGTTGTGGTATACACTTCACTTTTGCTTTATTTTTCACACTTTTTTATTGTTGTTATATTCACCTATTTCCCATCTAGGCTACCATGTTCATTATTTTGGGTGGGATCCCATTATTTGGTATTCATAATTCTGCAACAGTATGGTTCCCAAGGACTCTGCAACAATAATATATTAAAAAAAGGACCCGCAACAATAACTCAGAAGGTTACAAATGTAAATTCATCTCCATGATTAAGTGAGAGCTTTCTTAGAGGATGGAAAGGTGGCTAATGAATAATTGTGTGCCCTTGTCTATTCCATAGGACATTGTTGGGATGCATCTGTCCATAGTTGGGGTATGGCCACTTTTTTAATCCAAGTAGATTTGCTCCTATTTCTTGGCATTGCTTGATTCCATTCATCAGTGCAGCAATGAGCATGGCTGTAGGTCCTTTGCTTGGATTGTTGGTTGGTGTGACTTGTATAAATTGGCGAATATTGGAACGTAATGTCCAAAGAATACAGAAGTTGTTAAGCCCTGTGCTTTCTTCGGTAGATAATTTGTGGGGCCAATAATCTGCGTTTAACTTGGATTCAGGTTTAATCTTCAACGTCTCCCCATTCTCCATCTTTGTGTGTTGGGTGCTATTTCATCTCCATTTTGTCAACTCCTTTCACTGCCTATAAGGAGTGTGTCCTTAACATACTCCAAAAATTGGTCAATACCTCCATAAAAGTGATCTCTAGTAGAAATCACTTTTGGGTGGGTGATCTTTTGTTTAAATGTTTTCATTCTGTTATTTGTCAAGTTGTTCTATTATTTGGAAATAAAGGAAGGCGCAGATTTGCATCGAGAAGTCATTCAATAAGAAACTCCCTTAGTCATATTTTCAATCTGGTGTTGCTTTTTACCACTGACTTTCTAGTTATTAGAGTGGCATTATCTCAATTCTTCACCAACTTATTCAAATTGACACAAGCTGTATACTTGTAGTGCCCAAAATGACTATATCATCGTCAGCTATATAAACAGTAAACAGTACCCCTGTGTATTGTCAGCCACTTTACAACAGCTGGAGAAGGAAAGGATTGGCTATGGTTATATAGAACTAAGGAATCGTTACAATGAAACAAGTATAATTTTTATACAAGTGTTACACTAGAAAAATAGTTAAAATAGTGTTGTGTCAAAATAACATTAGGTATACCACTTGTTGAGTAGTGGAACTTGGTTTGAATCTCTCTCAGGTTAGGCTCCTGAGTTAAGCTTGCGCAACTAAACACAAAAGGATGACTCCAGAAGAATCTTCATAATGTTGCTTGTAAGCCATAATGATGACATCTTTAACACTTCATTGCCAAAATAGTTTCCCACTATTATGTCTGGTAATGAGTGTTTCTGTAGATCCCTCAAGATCACCAATAATCCTTGCAAGAACACATTCCATCTTTGAAGTGATGGTAGCGAACCCGATCTCTCACAACTAATTCACGATTATAGACTCTTGAAATGATTTTTGTTGCAGAGTGGCAATCACCACACACACGAAGGTTCTTAACAATACGGATGGGCGTTCCTGGAGCAGTGCTAAGAAACCCAAAAGCAATTGCTAGTTTCTCACTGTGGTGACATAATGCACTTTCCTTATCTTCCTCATCTATATTAAACAAAACATGCTTAGTGTTTGGCACATAACCTTCCATTTTCAATTGCTCCATTATCTCCTTCAGCATTTCATGAATTTCCTTCATTTGTGGGTGCATGCCATCTCCCATGACAAATTCATGTATAACACCATCCAAGTCTATGATGCTACACCCAGGGGTTGTCTTGATACCCCTATCTTTCATCAATTTTCTTACATCTGATACCTCATCCCATCTACCAGCCGATGCATATATGTTCGATAGCAGAGCATAACGGCCACTATTTTGTGGCTCTAAGTCAAGCAAGAGCTTCCCCACTCTCTCCCCCAATTCCAAATTGCCATGAATCCTACAAGCCCCAAGTAGAGCTCCCCAAACACCTGAGCTTGGTTCTACAGGCATAGATCCAATGAACTCCTCAGCCTCGGCTAAGAGCCCCGCCCTACCTAAGAGATCGACTATACATCCATAATGCTCCATCATGGGTTGAATGTTGTGCTCTCGTTTCATGGACTCAAAGTATTGAAGTCCTTGCTCTACCAATCCTCCGTGAGCACATGCATTCAAGACACCAATAAAGGTGATGCCATCTGGCCTTACTTTCTCTCTCTTCATCCTTGAGAAGTGTCGGATTGCATCCATGCCATGCCCATGCATGGCAAGCCCTCCAATCATGGCATTCCATGGGGACACCTCTTGACATCGTGTCTCCGTAAAAACCTTTTGTGCCATATCCAAACACCCACACTTGGCATACATATCTATCAGTGAAGTTCCTAGAATTGTGTCTGTTTGAATCGAGTTCTTCTTGAGGTAAGCATGGATCCATCTCCCTTCTTCTACCGCCCCTACTTGAGCACAAGCAGCAAGCACACTTGAAAACACAAATTTCTTTGGTGATATTCCCCTGCCCATCATCTCTCTGAAGAGCATTAGTGCTTCCTTGCCATGCCCACATTGTACATATCCATCTATCATGGCACTCCATGAGACTTCATCCCTTGATGGCATTTCATCAAACAGGTCCCTTGCTTCATCAATCAACCCATTTCTCATGAACCCTGTGATCATAGCATTCCATGACCCAGTACTTCTAAATGGCATGTTCTGGAACAGCTCCTTGGCCTCCTCAAGCTCTCCATTTTTCAAGTGGGAGTCAATCAAACAATTCCAGGACACGACATCAGGTTCATGAATTCTATCAAATAATCGGCGAGCATTTGGAAGCTGCCCGCAAGAACCATACATCTGAATCATGGAGCTATGCACATGTCCATAACTCATGAGCCCATGTTTGATGACGTGGGTGTGCACCTGTTCACCTTCTTTTAGAGCTTTAATACCATTACATGCCTTAAATACAGAGGGAAAGGTGAAATTATTGGGTTGAACATCTTCTTGAACCATGGTGCAGTAGAATAGGATGGCTTCTTCCAAGGCATTGTTTTCTGAGCACCCTCTTATCATGGTGTTCCATATGAACGGGTGGGGGTCTTTCAATTGGTTGAAAACTGCGCGCGCATAGTTAAGGTTGCCTGATGTGGGTTCTGCACAGAATTTTACAAGGGAGGCCATGAGAAAGTTGTTTTGGCTGAGGCCATGTCTGGTTATTTGGGCGTGGATTTGCTTGAGGTGGTTCATGGAGGTGCATTTGGACTCCAAGAGTGTAATGAATTGGTGGGCGGTAGGTGTGGAAATTAGGGCTTGTTTAGTGGGTGAGGTCGATGGTTTGACTACCCCTAGAACACTCATCTTCATCTGAGAGTAGGCAAAGCCACAAGAGTTTGTATGACAAAGGAGATGGGAAGTAGGGATAAATGCACGCAAGGCTCCTCCAGTGTGTAAGATTTGAAGATATGGAGATCGTGATAACGATATTATTGCAATGGTTTTAATGAGTTGTTTGTTGTTTTGTCCCCGCATAGGCTGACAATACCTAACATATCCTTGCATTTTCTCTTAGGACTGTGCAGTGAGAAATTAGTAGAGGAGACTTTTCGTGGCTTGTTACCCAATTTTGCTTATGCCTTGTGGTTTCAAATGTATAATATATGAACTCTCAAGTGATATTTTACTGGTTTACTGCAAAAACAATGAACTAAGACCTACCTTTTCTCAATTCCATATTCAAAGGAGAGAAAATAATACAAAATTAATTACTGCAAAAACAATGAACTTAGACCTTTCTTTTCTCAATTCCATATTCAAATAAGAAAGAATACAACATTAATTACCAAAAGTATCAGTAAATAAATTACAATAATGGATATCTCACCAATTTATTAAAAAAGAAAACCATTAAATGAAATGATCTTTTGAAGCACTGCAACTTGTTTTTCCTATGGCATTATACATCAGTTGGGAGACATAATACTCGCTCCGTTCACGTAGCATGTGAGCTGAGATCTCAACCAAAATCTTGATTTGTATGAGCGAATTTCTATTTATGTCCAGTTCTTCGATTGGCCGAGTCTTAATTTGACCTATGCAGGAGATAAGTGAAATGCACCTAATAACATAAACCAATGCTCGCAATCAAAATATTTGAAATTTGGGGTTGAGATTCTCCTTCATTCTAACTCAAGATAACTTTTTCAGCATCAATGGTTAGGCAGCCATTAGTAGGTAGATGATCAAGTTTTTCGTTACTTGATCCTGTTTGATGATGGAGTTTTCTGTTGATCCATCTTATGTGATGATCGTCGAGTTTTTTGTGATCCCAGATGTTTCGAAGAAGAGAGAAAGAAAGATCATTTTCTTTTAGAGAGAAAAAGCCCCTAGATCGAAAAAAAGCCTTTGAGAAAAAATATTCAAAGAAGAAAATCCTAGAGAGAGTCTTTAGAAGAAAATAGAGAGTCCAATAAATGTTGTTTCTTGGAAGACCCTAAACAGAGAAAGTCTCTAGAAAAAGTAGAGCCCAAGAAAGGTTGTTTCTTGGAAGATCATTGTAACCTGCGAAATTTATCATGGATTTGATTACTATTCATTTTTTTGGCACCTTAGTCTTGTTCAAACTCTAGTTGTTTTGTGTCAAAGCATCTTAAGTTTGAGGGGGAGTGTTAGGATATGGATATCTCGGGTTCTCAAAGCATCTTGAGTTTGAGGGGAGTGTTAGGATATGGATATCTCGGGTTCATATTGATATATATCATTATAGATGTATAGGTATATATCTTGGTCATCAAGTTCGTTTGGTAATAAGGCCTCATATTATTTACATTTATCTCCAAGAATCATATCATATTTATTTCCTGGAATTGTGTGAATGTCCTCTATATATAGAGGTACTTATTGATATAAACATTTATCCAAAATAACGAAGATGTAGCCAGTTGGGCTTTGGATATGTGGACATAAAGCTTCAGCCTGAACCACGTAAATGTTGTGTTCTCTGTTCTATCACCGCCAATGCACCAACAATGTGGGGGGACCGAAGCCTCAAGATTCAGTTCTTCCCAAAACCGTAGTTTAATTGGAGAAGAGTTGGGACCATAAACAATAGTGAATTTCCAAGGAAAGGAATCGAAAACTCTGAAGAGGGAGATGGAAACCGACGATAACAAGTTGTGAAGGGTTGGATCCCATTATGACCCAAATGCCACCCGCTGACATGGTCTAGACCCCCAAACTTGTCGAATGAGGGAGAGGGAAGGCCTAGGGAGTTTAGTTTCAACTAGGGCTAGAACAGAGGGGAGTAGGATGAAGCGAAATTGTGGACGTGCTTGCGTTTGCTAGGGTCACCCAATCCCTTGATATTCCCAGTCAATATCTTCATGAGGGAGGTAGAGAGGAGGGGCCAGATCGGGAAGATTGTCGAGATGAGGGAAGATCCGAAGTAGTCCCCTGAATTGTTGCGACATTCTAATCGTAATTGATCCCAAATTCCATATTGACTAGTTCTCGTTTGCGTTTTGCCATAGTCTTGGGTTGGGTCTCTTGATCTGGAAAAACGTAAGTTTTAAGGACCTTTTGGGGTCCCTTGAAACCCATGCCCATGACCTTCATGACCGAGATCACCCTAAGCTTTATTATATGAAAAACGAGCTAACAGAGGCGGGAGAGTCATCGGAAACAGACTCAACTGATGATAGGTTAAGGCAGTTGGGAGTGGGAGAGCTGCGTGCATATTCTGAGGTGGGTAGGGGGTTATGAAGCTCCATTGGCATCATAGCCTGTCGCGAGACACATGGAAGGAGGTCTACTTCTATAGCAGGACGAGGGTGCCGGGGCTCGAAAGAAGCATGTATATAAACCGGCCAACACGTCTGACGATAGAATTTGTGGTGCCTGGATCCCCAGGCTCGAGTCTTACCAACGCTAAGGTAACGGGATCTTCCCCGCTACAAAGGAAAAAAAAGAGAAAATAAATAAAGTAGAAAGTTGAAGGTTGATGTTGAGAATTTGAGAGATTCCTCGTACTATAATACCTACACTTGTTCTTCCTATAGTTTTTGCATCAAAATTTAACGGTCTCTACCTATAGTTTTTGCAGCTCAAAATTTAACGGTCTCTAGACTCTTGACTGCCAAATCCAATTATGGAATTTCAAGCTTCCAAGCATTTGCAACACATTTTGAAATATTTTAACTAACGAATGAATATTGACAATATAAATATTGATGAGAAAGGGACACCACCCACTACATTGCTTCAGCTCAAAGTTCCCTAGCACAAACTGAAAATAAGGATCCTTATTGCCCTTGTTATTTGGATCGAGGCGGTTGGATAGAAGCAAAAGCAGCAAAACCACGAGGTCCTTCAAAGATTATCCATACATCACTATTCTCATTTTTTGGACTAAATATTCAGCAGCACTGCGTTTCCTTCAATGTATGTGAAGGAAGAAAATTTCTCAAGGTTACAATTACACTAGGATTGATGATCAAGTACATGAATCTCAATATTGATTATCACCTAAAAAGTTGAAGCCCTTGTGACTTCCAGTTAGTTGGATCCATACTTGCATGCCTTGCTTGCCATATGATTAATCCACAATATGGCCAGTCCCCATGATCTACATGATCCAATGTCTGGAAATGGGAACACAAAAGCAATCAATCCAAGACCAGTTTTCAAGCCGCAATTTTCAGAAAATAAATCTAAATCTTTACTGAAAAATAAAAAGAAACTGAAAACATTTAATGGGAAAAGCATCATACAAATACAGGCAGAGTCTTAATTCTCAATGCATGGATCAAGCAATAACTCACATATGCAACTTGGTTAAGTGAACTTGCCAAGAATGATGCAGTCAACGTTCAGGTGATGAGAAGAATATCACTAGGAAATAAACAACAAATCCTGCTATCAAAATTCCCCCATAGATAAATGCCTGGGAAGATTGCACAGGAGCCCTGTACTCAGTGTTACAGCATTTCATCTTCTGCTTCTCAGTTGCTAGAACGCGCTCCACATATCTGCAGAGGAAGTGGAAGAAAAGAAGGGTTGACAGACCAGAAAGGAAAGGAATTGGCCGCTACACATCGTTAGAAAGAGAGTCGTTCTATATGCGTGAAATATATTGATTAGCGTGCACACAAAAACTTTTTTTTTTTTTTCTTTTTGAAACTGTTAGCATTTGCACTCAAGAATACATCGGTACGACATTTACTTCCTTGCGACATAAACCTAATGCACAATGTTTGTGAACTTCAAGATTAATTGTTCTAAGAGAGGAAGTCACAAAAAGTATATGAAGATAGGAATAAAGCCTAAAATTTATGAGATGGCCGCCAATCTTTTATCGCCCTACTGCAATAATATTTCATAAAACATTGAAAAAGATTCACAGAGCCACTCACTGTTGTGTAAATAGAGTGCTTTGGAATATTTCTGAACTGTTGAGGTGCGCGTCTAATAAGCGGTGGTCATATAATAATGATGATAGATCCACAAGTTGCTCCTCAAGACTCTGATGGATGCCCAAACAAAAAATTACACATGGCACTCCAGTCAAAAGTTATGAAAGCGTGAGAGTTATCTTTATGAAGTTCAATTCATGAACATCTTTAACCTTTTCAAGTTTGAGGAACCACTTACATCCAGGTAGTGCTCCAAACGTTCCACCAATTCATGTGGGAAAGGCTCAGGTAAGTTGGTGGTCTTCTTGATAAACTTCTCTAACCATAGTTCTGTGCTTGACTTCTTCTTTCCGCCTTTGATTGGCTCACCAAGTGGAGTTTTTAGATGCTCCGCAGCAAATGATTGAACAATCTATTGAATGAGAAAAACCAAAAAGGATCAATATGACAAGAACGAGTACATTGTATTTGAATTGACCACCAAATTATCATCCATACTTCTGACGTATCCCGTATTCTGCGAAGTGCAGTGTCTACACGTGCATATATGGTGTTCCTCTGCAACAATAAAGTACTGTTAAATACAAAGGTCAACTTGTTGACAACCAATATGGTAGTTTACATTCTAATTCTTTCTTTTTACATTGTCATTCACAATAAGAAAATGTAAATTATATGTACCTACCATGAAAAGTAATGTTCGGTATGCAACTTGCATTATGTACAGAAAAGCAAAGATTAGAAGGATGCATACATCAACAAGACAATGACTACATGAATGTATCCCTCAACATCCATCCAATGTGGAAAGGAAATTTCTTCAAGAATGACACCCATAAAAATGAACAAATATAGTAACTCTGAACAATCAGAAAAATCTTATTGTCCATACTAATTTAATCCAAACCCTTAATTTTGCTTTACATGCAATGCCTCTCCAAGTCCTCCGCGTGTCCTTTTTCTGCGTGCCGTTTTTATTGGATGCAACTTTTTCTTTTCTATGGAGGAAAATATTGAATGACTGTACAAAATGTGTGCAGTAAGAATGAGGAACAACACTTTTCATTTTTATTTTGGAAACAGTAGTCTAGGAATTCTATGAATTCTCTCATAGCCATTTTCTTTTAAATGATTCTGTGTTACATCAAAGGGAATTGCTTGTATCAAGTCATAATTATTTCCCTTTTTGCCGCTGCCTTCTCTTAGCAAATAAAATTATTTGGTTTCTTTATATACTGTGCCAAAGATTCAATAATTTGCTTGTGATCTTAAATGAACTCTCAAGTGGACAGGCTTTTCAATCTCTTAAAGAGAATGGAACTGAAATGAGTTTTAACATACCAAAGCAATATCCTGAAGCAAAATACTAATCTGGGAGGCATTAGAAAATGGCCCAAATGGATGACACCCTGTTGCCCATAGCCAATTCAGCACTGGTCTTTCATGAACATGTGAGGCCTTTTCATAAGGTGCACTCAACCCACCCACTGTAGAAGCAAGTCCAGCCAAAATGTGTCGCTGTGCTAAAGAGGGAACAGCGTGTCTTCTCTCTGTTTCTGAGACATAGCTGTTCCAAGTACCCAAAAGAAATGACATGTGAGATTGCTATCGTAGAGTTTATCTAGTGCAGAGGAACAATATAACATGGAATGGATGCATAATGTGACTGTCTCAAACATGTACTCCCCCTTTCTAATCCATGCGTGTTCATGTTAAGAGATAAGACCACAAGGTAGAGTTTTAAAAGCAGGCTGCGTCATAATAGCTAAGCAGTGTTTATCAGAAAGCCCTGTTTTCATTTGATTGCTCGGGCTGACACACCCTGACATGAGCCTATCATTTGGGCCATGCATATCAGACCTGTCAGGATGCAGACACAACATACACTGTATCATATTTACTTTATGTTCAAAGAAAGTTAGTTGTGGGATTTGAGCATACAACCTCGAAATATGAGTGTCAAGACTCTACCACTATACTAAAAATGGTAGACATAGATCTTTTCAAAATCTTCTTATGATAAGGTTATTAAGAGAAGCATTCATTTGAAATCTAATAAAGAATATTTATTGTTCAATATACTTTATAGTATTATGTTCTCTTAAGATTAGGCACATATATATAGGGATTGTATACGACGAGACTTTATTTTTGGTACAATGAGGTCACAATCACTTTTGGCTATTGGATGTGAAATCCAATATAAATGATAATGCGTCACAGCATCCGAAAAATTTTATTTTGGACTTTGTGTCCAAACATTAACACATCCTCAACCACCCAATTTCAAATCTAATGGTCAATAATGATTGCATAATGTGCTATGCTAATGAAGAAAGTGATGCCCACCTCTTCTTATTATGCCCCCTTGCACAGGAACTTTGGGGTGCACTCCTTCAACTCTTCAAGTGGCAATGGGTCCCACCCCAGTCCATCCCACTCCTCTTTAGGTCCCTCCACCCCTTCCCATGGCCCAAAGCTAGTGTCCTCTTGTGGAAGGCTTCTGTTGCGGCTATTATCTAGGACATTTGGACAGAGAAACAGTAGAATCTTTAGGGTGAAACGTCCCTGCCGGCATCCCTTTTTGACAAGATGGAATCCTTGGTAATTTTCTAGGCGACCAACCACAAATACTTTAAAGGCCTATCCCATGCCGCCTTCTTCCAAGACTGGCAAGCCATAATCTTTTCAAGACGTGCTCGCATACCCTAGGCCTCTCTCTGGAGACCACCAGCTCAAAGGCAGATCAAATTAAACTTTTACAGCTACAACCTCGACAACCCTGGCCCCTCTAGGATCGGTGGCTTACTCAGGGATCACACTCTTGCTTTCTTCTCCAAAAATATCGGTCACTCGGGTTCCCACACAACTAAAGCCCTCTCTCTCCTCAAGGGCATCAGACTCTGCAACCCTCAGTGGAGCCTCTCGTTAGTGGTAGAGGGGGGTTCCAAGAACGTCATCAGCTGGGCCCTTGGGACCTCTCCTCACCCTTGTTCACCTACTCAAATATTTGACGAAATTGCGTACATCTGCAGGGATACAGACGTCTCTTGGAGGCATATTTGGCGTGAAGCCGACACTCTCGCTAAGCGCTGCATTAACAACACCATTTGGCCCTTACCCTTCTAACTAGCCCTTTTACTAGGGGGTTTTTTGTAACTAGCTTATCTTCTATCACCTGAATGGGGAATTTTTGTAACGAGCTTATCTTCTATCACCTGTATGGGGATTTTTTGTAACTAGCTTATCTTCTATCACCTGTAAGGAGATTTTTTATACAAGGTACCCTCTTTAGAGGTTGCCTTGATATTTTTGTATCGAGTTCCCGTTTTGTGGGAGGATTATTTTTTTGTTGAGCGCTCCCAAGTTGTGGGAAGCCCATTTTTGCCCTCTTGTATCTCTCTCTCTCTCTCTCTCTCTCTCTCTCTCTCTCTCTCTCTTAATACCATTGTTTCAAAAAGCGTTAGGCGGCACCTAGGCGGTCGGGGGGTACAGGCCGCCTAGCGCCTAGGCGGGCGCTCAGAACCTAAGCGGCCCAGTAAAAGTTTTTTTTTTTAGGTTTTTCTCTCTCTAAAATAGCCTCTAATGGGTTTTAGGTTAATTTGAAACCTAAAACCCACCATTTTGCACCTTTAGTATTAAAAAAAATGACCCAAAATGACCAAAAAATGGCCTCAACAAGCGGCATTTCCGCCCCTGGGCGGCCCGCCTAGGCAACCACCTAAGCGGGTTCTCGGGCGCATAGGCAGGCGCCCGAGGATACCCGCCTAGGCCTGGGTGATGCGCTCAGGCCTTCTGGACCGCCTAGGCGGTTGCCCAAACGCTGGGCGGTCCGCTTTTTGAAACACTGCTTAATACAAAAAGTTAACACTTCCTTGTATCAAAAGTAAATGGTCTATATCTCATCATCATCATCATAGTTTTTTCCTAATTAATTGGGGTTGGTTACACAATCCTGGTCTGCCATTCTACTCTATTTAAGGTCATACCCTCAATGAGGCCATATGTCCTCATAACTTTTTGGACTACTTCCAACCATGTCTTTTTGGGCCTACCCCTTGCCCTTTTCAATCCTTCCATTTGAACTAACTCACACCTCCTAACAGGTGTTGTACTGAGTTGACGCCACACATGGCTAGCCCACCCAAGTCTACTTTCTCTCATCTTATTGCTTATTGGTGCCACACCTAAAATTTCCTGAATGGATTCATTTCGGATTCTATCCCTTCTTGTCTTGCCACTCATCCATCATAACATCCTCATATCCACTACATTCATTTTATGGACATTGTTCTTTGTCAGCCCAACATTCCATCCCATAAAGCAAAGCTAGTCTCACAATTGTCCTGTAGAACTTACCCTTTAGTTTCATTGGTATGCGGTGATCACATAAAACTCCAGTTGCACATCTCCACTTCGCCTACCCAGCTCTAATTCTATGTGCACATCTTCCTCAATCTCTATTTTTATGGATTATTGACCCAAGATATCTAAAGTGCGGTCTTTTTTGTACTTCATGGCCGTCAATCTCAACTACTTCTTCATCTCTACTCCTATCACACACGCACGCACGAATGCACGCACACACACACAAATGACGTATAAATATATAACGTTTATGTTTTTTATGACGATTTCTATTTTTAATTTTTTCCCCTTTTTTTGGATATTTCTGAATTGTTTCAAGCTATAAATCAAACTTTTCCATAATCCATCTTCTATATATATATTTCCTTCTCTATTTTCATGGATTATTGACCCAAGATATCTAAAGTCCGGTCTTTTTTGTACTTCATAAAGTCCGGTCTTTTTTGTACTTCATGGCCGTCAATCTCAACTACTTCTTCATCTCTACTCCTATCACACACGCACGCACGAATGCACGCACACACACAAATATGATGTATAAATATATAATGTTTATGTTTTTTATGACGATTTCTATTTTTAATTTTTTCCCCTTTTTTTGGATATTTCTGAATTGTTTCAAGCTATAAATCAAACTTTTCCATAATCCATCTTCTATATATATATTGCCATATTTTGTAGACTTTTAATGTTGTTTATAACTTTTTTTTTTTGAAGTGTTGTTTATAACTTCTTCTTTTTTAGTGACTTTTCATTATTTTAACAAATTTGTTGTATTTATTTGGCGTTCTTTGTCTCTTTGAATGGGCTTGTACATGACTCGGGCAATTCCACTCACACTCGCCCAAGTTACACTTGGCTAGGGCAGGGACGAGTCCCGAGCCCGAACCAAGTTTTTGCACACTGCCAAAGACATATAGCAGACACTACCACCCATGTCTGGTTTGCCAGGCCAACCATGCCCGAAAAACTGAACCACAACCATGAATCCTATAGCCTGTGATAACATGGAGAGTAGGTGGAAAGCTTTTGTCAATTCAATCCTGACCTTGTAAAATAGCTGAAATTGTTTGTTGGGGGGGGGGGGCGCTCACAAAAAACCTCTATGAACAGTAACAAAAGGAAATTGTAGCCACAAGCCCACAAAAGGCATATGAAATGATCACACATCGCTTCTTGCAGGATATATTGTTCCTTTGGAACCCAATGGTAACATTGAGTGCAGGCAATGACCTGCAAAGGCATTCATTTTGCACTATGTACACACTTCGAGCAAATTGGACTGTATACTAACAGATTCTTGTACCTCTGGGTCTCCTAGTCTTTAAGGAATACATGTTATATGTGTTACCTGTCCTTGTGTTTTGACGAGTCCCTTGATGGATAGCTAGTGTTAGTATATAGTAAAGGATTCAACAAACGACTAATATATAGGGACAGGCCAATCAGCAGAGTATGTTAGTCATGTTCCTAGTATTTGGAATTTAATTCCAATGGTATGCTTCCATTGGAAGCCATATTTCCTTTTCATAACTTTCACAAATACAATATACAATTGTTAACCTTTCTCGAAAAAAGGTTCTATTCATGGTTCATGGGCCTAGATCCTACCTTACCATGGTTCCTCCATAAGAACTTCAGTGCCAAGGCTATATGTTAAACAACAATAGGTAAGAAAAGAAAAAAAAAAGGAAAAAGGCAAGAACAATAAGCTATTAAAAACGAACATTTCTCAAGTCTGCATACCTGTCTTCCTTTTTGTTTCTGAGAATTATATAATTTCCATTCTTTTCGAATCATCCATCATAAGTAAAATTCTCAGTTCTAGGAACCTAGTAGTTAAGGAGTTTGCCTGCACCCAAACTAACACCATGTTGGGAGATTCCTAAGCGATTCCTAATAGGAAATCCTATATCACCCCTTGCTCCTAAACGCACGGTTGTTTTCCCCGTGTTTCCAATATCCAAGGAAAATTCAAACAAGAATAAGCTATCGAAATGAATTATTTGCGCTAATGACAAGTTTGGTTTATGAATTATTTGCGACAATAACAAGTCTGGTTTTGCTTCATGCATAGTACAAATTATTCGCAGAATGAAGGACAAATAAATAAAAAAGGAAAACACGATTAGTTACCTGAGAGGTATCTTATCACCATCATGCTGAAGAACAATCACAACATCCTTACTTGCCCAAACAAGACTTTCATCCTCCATCAAGAGGTCCACATCCATTCCAGCCAAAGATAGCACAAACCTGCCAAAAGCGCAATTTAAATCACTGTTATTTGTTAGCAGCACGAACCTGCCAACAGCGCAATTTAAATCACTGTTATTTGTTAGCACAATAAATAAATGACCTAACATGCTGGCATCATGAACCTGACAAACCCCACAGTTATGATATGGTAAACGATGCTTGGCATATTTTAGATTGTATGCACTCATAAGATAAATACACATAACACACAATTCATATGATGGTATGCAACAGAGCAGAGGTCTGGTTATTACCAAGTATTGGATCAAATATGTGAAACAAATTCAGCCACCATTGCCGCATCACAGGCAACTAGAAATGCAACTTTAACAACAAATGATCCCTTTAACTTGCCGCGGTAGGCATGGTATTACCGCCTGCTGGTTTGAGTCAATGTAGTACATTCGAGTTCACCACAGGCCAGTTTTGCAAGTTAAAAGTACAAGTACTTAAACAGCATCTGATATAGCATTGGAAGTTCAATTAATTAGCCCTTAATAGCTTCACCAGTGAACCATGTGGCCTGGCTTGTCTCCAAGGAATTATGAGTAATTGTAATAGGCTTAGAACTGGATCAGGGAAACTGAACTTATGTGTGCAGCCATAGTGACTTGCCTCACAAAGAACCGGCTAAAATTCGAAGATCATCAATGCTTAATCTGCAAGGAGTTTTTGTGAATGTCTCTTCTATAACCTCTCATTATCATGGTCTAATGAAACATAAACCTTATCATACATGAAGTTTCTCGCAACATTATACAAGAGAACTTACAGAAAAGCTAGGAAGTTTCTTGTGAGAACAAATTTTGCCATTTTACGAAAAGTAATCTAATTGGAGGTAACAAAAGTGAAGCCATTGCATGCATTTCTGTAAGCAAATCATTAACTATATTTTCAATGGAAACTTGGCAGATACAACAACTAAGGAAAAGTAAACAGCAGTGCAAACTGTGTACGAACATAGCTAAACTATAAATTTGTTAAAAGTACACAAGGATATGATGATGCTCACACAGGAATTACTCTAGTCCCATAGGTTCGATACAGATTGCCTTGCTTTTTCCTTGCCATTTTCTTTTCCTTGGCATACGTAGGGCTGTGAGTTGCCCAAAGAGGACGGTGTTTAATTATGGAGTCCTGACCATCATCTGTTTCATCCATCCAATGCTGGAAACAATATGACTCAAAGTTATAGATCGACAATGCAGCAAGGGCATGATTCACTATAAAAGCTAGTAAGTAATAACTGATAGCATAAGCCAAATGACATGTCAAACAGAGGATAAAAAAAAGACTCTTAACTATATGGATCAAAAGTAGCACAGACCTGGCGAAGGAAAAACTTGCTTGAGAGTGTAGGATCAGAAACATCAAGTAAACCAGCAGCCAGTACATCAGCTGAACGTTCCATTTCCTGAAGATGACATCACATTAAGACAGTATTACAACATACCCAAAATTATCATCAGCCAATCAGCGACAGATGCATAGGTGGAAGAGAATGTGCAGTCAGGCATGCAGAGATCTGGTGTAAGTGAAACAGTGACCTGGCGTGAGAAGGAACATTTCAAGTCACATTTTGAGGATAAGAAGGGTAGCGACAAATTAGGATTCTTGTCCGGGGACCACTTCCAGACACAGTTAGATAACCATTATGGTAACCATGGTTTAGAAGGGATTTACAGAAGGTGGGCACGAACCTACCATGCAGAGAAACAAATAAGGAGGTCTTCTCATCCTGGTGCTTATCAGTATAACTAAAGGGGTCCTGAACGAGAAGGAACAACAAGAATTATGGGTTCATCTCTTCTGCATCAGAAGGTGATACTCAGAGGATCAACTTGATGATAATTTTGTTTGTTTTGGCATGGAAGGAACTAACATTTCCTTCAGCAGAATGAGGTGCATGTGTCATGCCAACTGCCTCATAAAATCTTCACGCAGAGTCAAATATCAACAACTTCTGATCCAGATGCATAGCAGGAAAACGGTAAATAAGCTGCCATGGCATTAGGATCTAAAAAACCTAACATGCACGCTAAAATGAAAAGGCAAACATGGCCTATAATGCAACAGTAATTTAAATCTCTCAACTACTGAGTCAATAAGGGATGATGGTAAACCAACACATAGCAATGATTCCACCACACACCCCCAATGGAGAAAAAAAAATTGCTACTTGAATCTTCAACCTCACATCAGCCAGAAGTGTCAAAGGATGAACTCTAGAATGTAAATGTAAGTTCAAATGAACTTTCTAGAAATAATTGCTCTATCAACAAGTAATGGATGCAAGCATAATCCCCTTGTTCTAGTGAACTGACAAGAAGGGTAGAATCATTTCCATCAGCACAACAGTTTCAGTGAACTATAGAAGGCTGCTATATATACTATAGTACTCAACTTTACTTATGGCCACTCAAAATAATTACTTCTACAACCAGTTCAATGGACAGAAAGTTGATACGGGCATTCAGAGTCTTTGGTTCCAGTAAAACTGCCACTTGAACTGCTAAACTGCACCAGCCAGTATAATCTAGGTGTTGAGGCTTTCTCATAGAATGGCGATATTTGATCCCCTGATATGTATAAACTTGTCCAAACTTGGAGGGTGTGCGGCAAGATGCTGAGGTGCTGGTGCGAGTTCTGGCAAAGAATATTTCGAGCCTAAAATGCATGAACATCTATAAGATAAGGTTACTAGGTATTGCAATTCCTGAGGGTGAGTTGGTAGACTTGGCAAAACCCTAGGGTATGGTACTGATAGACTTCCCGGCACTTATCTTGGCCCACCACTACGTAGAGTTAAACCATTTAAATTTGAAAAGGATGCGATAAGTGTTGAATGTCAAGGAGTCTGGTGGGACTCGCTAGGGTACAGAGACCAAGTCAGGTCCGACAGACTCTTCCAAGTTTGTCAAAAACTCGTTTGCATCCAACCAAAAAAATATTAATATAGGGAACTGGCTAAACACTGTGAGTTCTTATATGTTTGGTTCGGGTTCCAAAAGATGTTAATAAGCTCAAGTGATTCAGGCCGAAATGGAATCCCCCAATTTTTTTTCAACACTGGATGCGACAATAGAAAGAATTGTTAGAAAGTCGGATTGTTAGGAGAAGTTGATATCTATCTTTTGGAATAGCCCTGCTAAAATCTACATAACAAACTCTTGATTTAATCAATGCCCCTATCCTCACTCCTAATATCTATTGTTAAGAATCTTGAGAAACTTACAAAAACTTCATGTGGAATGGTTCGACAGAAAGGAAAGAACTCATTCAGCTAGCTGCGAAAAGGTTTGTAAGTCAAAGTGTAAGGGAGGCTTGGGTACGGAATCAACGATACAACCATAACACTATTGGGTTAGTGGTTCTGGAGATTCAGGGATGGATCCAACCAGTTATGGCAAAGTGTTGTGGCTTGAATATATGGGATAAAGGAAAACGGGTGGCTTCTGAAGGCAAGACAGAGGGTTTCATATTTCTGAAATCTCGAAAAGTATCAATTAGGTGAAAGAAAATTTCATCTAGGGTATGGGTGGGGAACAGAAGGAGAACCAAATTGCATGATCTGTGATTGAATAGGGGAACCATTAAAAACACCTTCCCAGGCATGTTTGCATCTGGAGCAAAACCGAGTAGTACTGTTGCACAAATTGTCAATGACATGGGGAGGGAAGAATTGTAGAACAACAATTTGCATAGAGATTTCGAAAGATGAAGTTGGAGCACCAATAAATCTCTTGAATGAATTACCATCCTTCTTCTTCCCATCTAAATGCGAGGATCAAATATTTTCGATCTGTAAGCACATGCGTTTTTCTGGTGAACTCATTCGGTTCGCCACAAGGGATACCATCCCTTCATCTCAAAGAATTTGGAGCAAGCGCCCAAAACCCCTCCTACCCCATGCCCCCAAGTACAGGCTTTTGGATTGTTGGTTGCCTTGGATAAGGTTATCATAACAGATAACTTTGCAACAGGGGTATGGTTATACCAAATAGATGCACAATGGGTAGCAAGATAGCAAAAATGATATGGTCAGAGGTAGTTTGGTCTACATGGGCAAATCCACAATCTATTGACATACTAATCAGTCAGCCAATCGTACTCCCAACCCCTCCCAAAATCTGGTCTAATCCTGTGGCAGTTAACCATTATTTGGTATGCCAAAAGATTATAACCTCCCCCCTAGAGCATATCATCCATTCATTCCCTTGGGTAAAACCCTATCTTGAAGTGTTTTTGGGACCCCAAAATTCGGGGATGTAACCACCAAAATCTTGCAACAAATCTCAAAATAAAAAAATAAAAAATAAAAATAAAAAAATAAAAATAAAAATCCTTATGTTCTTTCCCTCGATTTAAAATCGAAAAAGTCCTCCTAAGTAGCTCTTTTGCCTAAGGGAGTAAGGGTACAATATGCTCCAATGGTAGTACATGCTATACAAGCTCTTTCGGTTTATATGGCGAGAAAGAAATAGTGAATTGTTCAAGGCTACACATTATGGTATATTTTGGATGAAAGAATGGATCAAGTCTAATAAGGGGCTGTCACTCGATGTGACGGTAAAAGGCTTAGGTAACCAGCGCAAGAGCACGGGCTCGAGTCCTGAGAGCGGCCACTTTGTGCAACAAAAGCCAAAGGTTAGGACCGTTTCCAGCTCACCCCTCCCGGGACCCTGCATAGGCAGGACCAGGACCGGGTTACGGCCCTTTCCTAATGGATCAAGTCTAATATTATTTCCTGGTAAAGGGTGAGAACAGAATTATGGGGTTTTTGAATGTTTCATTTAAACACAGTGACAATCCATAGTGAGAACCACCTTACCTCATTGGACAGGATATGCACATTGGGTTCCCCAACCGAAGTGTGGCCTATGCTGAACTTCGATGGAAGTGAACCCAGATCATCTGGAGTAGGCGGACTAATAAGTGAGCATAGTGGAAGATCACTACTAACTCTCTCAGGACCCTTCCTCAACATGACTCTAAGCAAGGCAGAGGAGAGTGTTGCTTGCACGAATTTGGTGCATGCATCCTGACTGGATGCAAATTCAGGAGGTGATTCATGCGAAGTTGTAACGTGGAGTAGTAGGAAAAAATGAATCTGCAGAGGTTGCTTAACACTTTGGAGGAAATGTGGGATTTCAAGAAACAATCTCACGGTGGTTTTCCACCAAATATGGAGGGATGCAAGTAAAGAGGCTCACCTTTCAGCGAAAGAATAGAAAATCAAGTCTTGTGAACACCAATTTTTGCACGATTTTCACTTTTTGTTTATGGAAACTAGACTTTGTAAAGAAAGTATATGCATAAAATCATTATTTCTATCAATGAAGTTGACAACAAAGCATCACATACTTCTTTGAGAATAGCACCATCTAGATATGTTCTTGTGCGGACATGGAAGCGACCATCGTTCTTCGTCTCTTGAATTGAGTGACCACGCAATGATTTAGAAACAGCAATTGCTAGCTTTTCATGGAGATGAAGTGCATGGGAACCTCCAATAATAACTACTTCTTGGCCAGAATGAACCATTTTTTTCACCTGATAAATATAAAGTATGATAAAATTATTGACAATAAAAAAAAACATGGTAACTTGGACAAAGAATGAGATTAGACAAATAAGAAAAATCATTGCAGCCTAAACTAAGCTACATATATCAACAATTTTCTTATCCCTAAACCAAATCACTGACCATATAAAATAAGAAAGAGGAGGAAAAGAAATGATAAATTCGTCAAACTTTTCAACCAAGTATTGTGTAAACTGTAAACTGAAGATAATAGTATAGTGTCCTAATAGCAAGTATATCATTAGTAGAATCACACGCAGTTTTCTAAATCACGTCATCAAACTGTCAATCACGAATCTCTTTTGTGCTTCATATCAGCAAATTTCCTTCATTTAAAATGGTGAAGTGGTATTTTGACATATACTATTTCTTTGCACATTGATTTGCAATTTTAATCAACACAAGCACAGACAATAGGCCCTAACCAATAAATAAATTGTGGCTAAATTGGCTCTCTTGGATAAATGGTGGTGGAGATTTGCAACCCAACAGGACCAACTTTGGCAGTCAGCAATCGGCCACCAGTACTGCATGGATGATTCACAATAGTTCCCAAGAGCTTCACCACTGCCCAGGCCTCGGGTGCCCGTAATAGCTTCAGACAGCTCCAAGTTCATGGAGCACATGAGATTCAAAGTCGAATCTCGATAGGTGCATTTTCGGAAGAATGTTTGGATACAGGAGACCTTGAATCGGGGATGGCCAAACGTCTTGAGGATTGCTTCCACCCCGAATGCAACTCTTTCCCATGTTTCAAGATCACCAATAACAGAACGGTGGAATCCAACCTTTAGAAACACACTTGATGACAATGAGGCACAGGAGATTGCCCAGATGCTCAAACTCCACTGCTTCCCACGAGAAGACCATGACAGCATCATATGGGCCCCAACAAACTCCTGCAAGTTCATAGTATCCTTCTACAAAGCCCTTAACCCTGAGAGCCCATTCAATCATAACCAACTAGTGTGGTACGTCCCTGTTCCATAAAATTCCAGCATTCAACTTCTTGGTGCCATCTAATAGAACTCTCACCATGAATCACGACTAATGGAGAGCTTCCACCTCACACACAGATGGATTATGTGCAATGAGAATGAAGAATCTAATGATCACCTCTTTCTTAATTGTGCGGTTGTGTCCCAGCCGTCGGCAGATTAGTGCAAACCATTGACTGGGGATGGCCAACATCAAGTATTGACCAGCAACTGTTCCAAGCTCTCCTCTCTCCTCCATACCCTGTGGGAGCGACTTCAAGTATAATGAGCCTCATTGCTCGCAACAATTTGGTCCATCTGGAGGAAAAGGAATCCCAGCATCTTTGGGAGAAAAGAATTGGGCGTACAGGCCCTTTGAGACCTCATCAGGTCGACCACCATTTTCTGGGCATAAAGAACAAGAGGCTCTGCAATTTTTCCAGGAGCTACTTCCTCACCAATTGGAGGAATATCCTACTCTTCAACCCTATTCCCATCCAATGAACGAGCCTGTGGCGACCACCAGAATGGGACCCAACAAACAAGCTCAATATTGACAGCTGCTCCCTCAGCAACCTAGGATCCGTTTGCCCATGAAGCAATCCTTAGAGACAGTTATCGAACACCCTCTTTTTGTGCTCTAGGTATATCAGCATGGTTGATTAAACAATGGCTGAGATCATTCCAGACAGGGAATACTGCTAGGCCACTCACTGTTAAGGGCTTAAGGGAGACTCCAAGAATGTCATGCTCTAGGCTTCCAAAGAGCTCAATGCCCATGGATATTGCTTTCCCTATTCAACCTCATTTTTTATCTTCACAGGCAGTTGAGGATCACCTTCACACACGTCTGGCAGCTACCATGCAGCTGATGCCTGGGCCAGCGAGGACACAGCAGAAGGACCGATGGGGAGACCCACCTCTAATCCCACGAGTTTTTGCAGTTTGTAGCACTTCCATAGGCATCATGTTGTTTATTCTTTATCGATGATCAGCAGATCCCACTTTTTCTACTTTGGGTTCAGTTTATACCCAACTTTTTGATGACTATGTAACGAGCATCTGAAATGTGGGTAGCAAACTTTATCTTAGCTAGTACAAGTCAAATAATTCTCAAAAGAAAAAAAAGGTTATGGCCAAAGAGGAGTGATAAGGATCAGCACTCTTTGCCTAATCACTGCTATTCCAGAAGGTGAGGACACTTGATTCTAGAATTAGCTACAAGCATTTGAGTGATAAATCATACTCGTACTGAACACTAATTATCAGCACAAGGCGGAACAGATCTAACTGCAAATGCAAAAGGACTGCCACGCAACCAGTTATACCCAATATACCCACTCATGCCCACAATTTAGGCTACCTTCTCTTGGTCTAAGAAGGGTGAGGAACTTAAACTTCCCCTTAACTTGTCCCAGACCCGCATAAAGGAGGTGAGTTGTGTTAAGTAAGCAACCAACATAAAACTTTGTCAAAACTTTTCATGTATCCTGAATCTACACTTCTGATGTTTTGGGTTAATAATCCAGGAAAATTGAGATATTGAGGAAAATATCACATATAGAATTAGAGTTGGATAGGCGAAGTAGAGATATGCAACCAGAGTTTTATGCGATTGACGCATACCAAAGAAGCTAAAAGGGAAATTCTATAGGACATCTGTGAGACCACCCCTGCTTTATGGGGTAAAATGTTGGGCGGTCAAGAACAACATACCCATCGAATAAGTGTAACTGAGATGGACTAGCGGCAAGACAAAAAGAGATAGAATTCGAAATGGACAAATTCGGAAGAACTTAGGTGTGGCTCAAATTGGCAGTAAGATGAGAGAAAGTAGACTTAAGTGGGTTGTCTATGTGCAGCAAACCCAGTACAACACATGTAAGGAGGTGTCAGTTGGTTCTAGTAGAAGGTTAAAAAAAGGCAAGGGTTAACTCCAAAAGGCCATGGTTGGAAGTAATGAGAAAAGATATGCGGACTTATGGCCTCACTGAGGGTATAGCCCTTGATAGACCACCATTGTGGATAAAGATTCGTGTAGCGGACCCCAAATAGTTGGGAAAAGGCCCTGTTGTTGTTGCTCTGCTGCTGCTGCTGATCATGATGATCATGATGATGATGATGGTGATGATGACATTGAGGCAGCTAATTTGGCAAACCCTTAAAATAGTATTAGTGTTCTAAGGAGCCATAGACTAAACCAACAGTGCACTTCTACTTTGTAACATCGCATTAACATATCTCACTAACAAAAGCATTCAGAGTGAGACACTACAGGGGTTCAGGCTATTGTACTGGCAATTAGGAGTAAGCGCAATTCAACAAAGTCCAAGGTTCAAATATCAGCTAACCAAACATCAAAAGAAGGAAGAAAATACCTCACACCCAAAGCCCCAAACCCTAGAGACCCTCCATCCTTTCCCAACAAATCAGACACTTCATGAGCTCCTCTATGTACAAGCTCAAAGAAGGCACCAAACGGGCCAATAATCCCAAGAATATCCAGTAAATATCTGCTTACGACCATGGAGTAGAACTGTAAAATTCTCTATAGAAACAATTCTGTTGATGAAAATATATGATGCTTTGTTGTGTATAGATTTAGCAACATATATACATCCACAACTGTTCCAAGCACCCTCAAGGATGCATAGATTTAATAACACACATAAGAACTGTTTCAAACAACCAGAAAGACATAGTTACCACAAAACCAAACATATATCAGGTGAAATGATGTAGAATTGGGCCCAAACATGATATATCATTAGAAGCAATGGCAGAAATGAGGCTTCTCCTTAAAGACATGAAAAGCAAGTCTTTTGCTCTAGCTCTAGCTCTAGCTCTAGCAGACTTGCATCTCACGAATATGCAAAGGTAGGTGCATAATGCAATCGTATTAACCAATAAAAGCAGTTGGCACAGAGTACAGATTCAATGTTCAAAATTTGGAACAAAAAAAAAAAAAAGCCCATATACGAAGAGGTTGCATTCCTCAGTATTGTGAACACAACTATCATCAACAAGAGCTACCTATGAAAAAGGACTATCTTTTATTCTGAAAGAATAAAAGGGACTACATAAATGAGAGTTAAAAGAAAGGGGCATAGACAATGTAAAAGTTCTTTACAATCAGACTATTACCATTAAATTATCACAACGATTAGTAAAGATAAAAACACATCACAGAAAATCTCACCTCCCTTTCAATAGCCAGCATATCAATGCTATAGTTATGCCCGCCTTCAAGGATATTATAGCGATTATGATTCTGGAGAACAATTATAGGTATAAGCAGCCGAGTAGCTAGATCAACAGTTTCAAACCTGCATCCAAACCAGTAGAACAACAAAAATGCCATATTCAACATGGGAAGGGTATCCTATTTACTAATCAAAGAAAAACTTCAACATAGCATAACCAAAAAATAATTCAATCAATAAATGCATTGTTTAACAATATTCTTTATTCTTATCAAAGAAGATATTTCAAAAAACTTTTAAATAGAACACAAAACTCTCAGAGAAACCAATGAACGGTAACCCTGCAAAAATGCTATACAAATTATTTTCTGAGAAATATACTAATTTTCTGGTATCAATGAATACGTCTTTTTCTGACAAATGAGAACATCAATGAATAATGGAAGTAAAAGGTCCTGCAAGCCGAAAAGCCCTTACTAGATCTAGAACAGAGAGCACCCACCATCTAACATATGGAAACAGAATAAAGATTGTCAAATAAATTACCATTCCTCAAATGCATCAAATGTTAACAGGTTTTAATGGTGTATGCTGGTATGAAACACTAATCAAAGTGCAGTTAAGTAAATTGTGCAGAGAATGGAGACTAGTGAGGACATATGGTGCTCAGTTAGAATGCCGGACAAATTAAAGGAAGGGTGCTAAGGTTGCAATTTAGACAATTGTAAAGGTGGCTGCATAGTAGCTCAATTTTGAACAGTAATCAATTCTTTGTCAGATCCTTCATTGTTCTCCAACGAGATGGCAGTAGGCTCCTCAAATCCCCCGTGAACTTTATTTCAAACAAAAGGAGCTCCTCAGTCATGCCTGCTCTGCCTAGGTAAGCAGGGTTTAATCCTGAGGTTCTAATTACAAACATTTTATTCATGAAAGGAAAGCTTGAGGATATTGTCAATTACATGGCCTTGCATAGTGCCTAGGTAAGCTGGGTTTAATCCTTCATGATCACTTCCGAAATGTATTGTGTGATACTGGGATAGTGTCCAACGCACCATTCCCCAAGAAAGGGAAGTTTTCCTGTTATTAGAAGTAAATGCAAATTGCAAAGATCTCTTAGCCAAGTTTGAACGCCAGAAAGAGGCTGAATTAGAGAATTTAAGCATGTAAAATTGGCGCCCTTCGCTCCCTTCTTACCTCATTCAGAGACATAGTAGCAAAAACATTTCTCATAACAACGTCACTATGTAAAAAGTGTTTATCATCATCTGCTTCAAAATTTCAACTCCCACATTGATGACAGATGATAAATTTGAAGGAAGCGACGCACAAAGTGTAAACCATTATTTATTTACTGATTTTGATAAATTTGACTCTGTGAACAATTTTTTATTTAAATATGCTGCAAGCATCCAACCATGTTGTATTGTGGAACTTCACATATTACCCATATTACAAACGTATACATGATTTCCAGAAGGAAATTTGATAAAAAAACAGAAAGAATAAATATGCCCTACGAAATAAGAAAAAAGGCACAGAAACATACCTCACATCTGGAGCTATAACATGCTCAATGGTAATTGAAATCAAAGCTGCAAGTTGCCCGAGGAAAGCATCCTGTGTAGAAGCAGCACTCACGGCATCATGGCCTCTTGGTAATAATAAATTCCGCAATCTTGGGATTGTTCTATAACTGACACTTCCTTCCTCTGTTTCTATTTTTCCATACGTGCAAGGGCCCGCAGAGAGATCGATGACAACAAATCTGCATTGAAGCAACAAAAAAAGAAAAAAGCAGCCAAGATTCTAAGAAAAAGGCAACACAGGGATAGATGATGTAGCAGTCTCTATAAAGTTGGACTGAACAAAAGAAATCATATCACAGCGATATGATCACCTAAAAAACAACTTGCACAAGTTCTGGTCAAAGTAGTGAATAACAACTGATCAGATGAAGTACCTTTTTTGATAGAATTTAGAGAGAACTTATGTACTCAGCAAAAGAAAGATCGGCCGCACACAAAAGAAGAGAGAAAATCAATGTTTATTCTATCAAGAAACAGCAACCAAAAGTATGGCTCTGATTCCAAAAGAGACGTAATAGAGAAACCGGAAAGACTGATAATTAATTTGAGGATAAATTAGAGTGCAGAAATGGCATTTGCTCGGAGCATATCTATAGAGCACGACTTACTTTGACTAAGATGTTAAGATCCGAGGAGCTAATGCACACATAAACAGAAAAGGAACATAAACTAGTTACACAAAAGTTAGAACTTAAAATAACACATAATACTTTGTTTTCCACATAACTCACTTCCAAACGAAAGAAGTTCTTGTGAATTTTTATATGACTAGAAATTTATACACCCGGATAGCAACTCCATGTACAAACTGAACAGTAACTAAGGGTTCAAATTCTACAAAAACAAGTGACCATATGAAACTACCAGAACTTCCATAACATATTATTGACTCTCAAGAAGCTTATCTCAAGATAACTGAAATGCAAATAAAAAAGCTTTTCCTTATGTCTAGATGCAAATAAACAAGAGAAAATAGTTTAATCGATCCACAATATGGTCATTAGCTGTCCACATACTTTTATGAAGAGCTTTAATGAGGCATCATGCAAAATGCTCGTTAACTAATATTACTGTATTGTATGGGAATTCAGGAATATATTTTCTACAAATTTGTATGATTAGATTTAAATTAGAGACACAAAAGGCCTATCAAAAGACAAAAGCATGAAATGACAACCGGAAATCAAAACAGCTCAACTTCTTTTTGGTTTTTTATCTAAGGTCAAATTCAGAATTCTTCTCAAAAAAAAAAAAGGTCAAATTCAGAATTTGATTCTTAAGACCATATCCTACTAATATTTCAGATGTACCACAACAGAATCACCAATCTTTCAAACACATGTTTTATGTGTACGGAGCATGCAGAGACCATGTGAAGTAACCTAAGATCAGCTACTCACTAATCTTCCATTGCAATCCTCTAAAACGCATTTTGGAGGACACTTTAAATAACTAAGGCTAATAATCCACAAGTCCAGCAGGTTTTCATCAACAGAATTAAGTAGAGAAACTTGCAAAATCAGTGTGCAATTTTGGAAATGTATTTTAAAGTCTGGTTGATGAGATTTCAAATCTGTAATTGATTGAAATCTATCCATAAACAAAATCAGCAAAATAAAAGATCATCCCCAGCAAATTTAAAACCAAACTACACAAGAGAGAAGAAATGGGTGTAGTATAATTTTAAATCGATTCCGGAAGCTTTCTACCACCATTTCTAGGGTTTTGGAAATTAATGGGATATAAAAAATTTAGGTTTACTCTAATGATGTAAGAAAATATCAGAGGCTCCATGATTTCATGGGATTTGGTCCAAAACACGTCCCAATGGACTTAACATAATGTTGCAGCCACTTCTGACGCCATTAACATCAGCCAGAGGACCAATAAGCCGCTTGGAAACCAGACCCATGTCCTTCAGTTTACATGTATAACAAATTCATGGAAAACAAGGTGTACAAAAAATAAAGAGCTCAATCCAGATCCAAGACCAGGCTGCCACACAGAACACTCGGTAAGTCCCAGGAACTTTGGGAATGAAAAAATTATTACCCTTGCCCTTCACTTCTATATAGACATAAAAAAGTTGACATAGATTCAGCACTCAAGATAGGCCATATCATCCAGAGATCTTGCCAAGCAGTTCAGAGAACACTACCTATTTAAAGACCTTCATTTTTCAATTTTTCAAAATCTAAGTGGGAATCTATAATCTTATTCGAACTTCTAGGGATATCCCTGATTATTCTTTCTGGTTATAAGTTCAAAATTCCTTTATGAGAAAGACAAGAAGCTTTAAATCTTGTAGCTTTAAATGCTTTAAATAATTTATTCTTGGATTCAGTATTTCGCAAAACTTATCAGGTGACAAGAGTCACAAGACAAACTGGGAGCCAAGGCAACTAAAAAAGATTTAAGTAGATGGAATCCATTAACTTGATTCTTATTACCCACTTATATACACTACATTACAATAGTCTAACTCTAAAGATTCCTAGCTTCACATGTAAAATTTTGTTCCAAATTGGTAATGGAACATCATTATCATCATCCGTGCCTTATCCCAGCTATAAACTGGTAACGCACTATGATATCTGCAAATACTCTACACATTCTGGAAATCATGTAAAACTCACCTGCTAGAACCCAACCAAACTTGAGATGCCCCTCCTCCATGGTAGCGGTAGCGATAAATGTACCCTCCTTCCTGTTTCTTCAACTCTTCACTTGTGAGCTCACTGATTTTGCCATACATAAAATTCTCGAGGTTGGTTTCATTATTGCTAGGATCCATTCTAACCTGTAAAAGTAAAAGCAATGGAACATTTCTCTGTTAGCGGTTAGAAAGAGGAAACCAACAACTGATTCCATTTTAAACAAGTTAAAAAGTTGCAGTAACAAGACTAAATTTTTCTGGTGAAAATTTCCACAAGTTTTGGAGAAATAAAATACATAACAAGATTCCTAGGCTCCTAGCTATCAACATTCCGACATAGTTTAGAATAAGCAAGATATGAAACTCCAGATAGTCCTCAAGTATAAGAAAAATATAATGTAGAAAGACAATGTGATGAAAGATGAATACCTTGTCAAAGTTCACAAGGAATATTGCAGTTGGTACAGGCCTATCCATTTCAGCTGCAGAATATGCACCATGGTCTGTATCAAAAATGAAGTCATATAATTTCTGAAATGTTGGCTCCACAACAGCTGCATCTACCTCGTATAGAGGAACCTCCCTCCCATATTCACTCTAATAGCAAACAGAAGCAGACATTCAGAGTTGCATCCTAGAAATATGAGACTCCAAAGTTTCATGAATCACTACATGTTGTTTATTATCTAAAACGCAAACATAGCCTACCTCCCTAGCAGCTCCTGCTGGAACCATAGCCTCTTTCATTACTTTCTCAAGGGTGATTAATTCTGGTTGTCCTGCCTGGCATCAACACATTTTCCTGTTAAGCATTTGCGCACAAATATGGGAAAATGAAAAGCATGTGATAAGAAACAAAAACTGTGATAAAGTAAGCAATTTTTTCTTACACAGGTGACAAAATAATTCACATGTTTAATCTCATACAGGTCAAAGTAAGCAATACTCAGTGATATAGATGATACAAAATGCAAAATCTGGTCAAGGCATTACAACAGATACCCCATCTGGTCAACCAGGCTTTTTGGTCTAATGTAAGATGCCTGGTTGCAAGAGGAAGGTCTAGAATTGGAACCACCATCATGCAAACAGATCTACCCCTCCAAAAGAAATACATCCTGCATCTGCTATTGACAACTTCTCTTTTTTCCGATAAGAAATAAATATCTTATAAAGAAAACAAAAATAGCATAGAAGGGCACTCTCCACCAAATGCCATGGGTAAGACAAAGCTCCCAACCAAATCCCAAGCAGTTCAAAAAGCTCCTTTTATCTTTTTTGAATGTTAAGCAGCCCAATACGCTGCTGCACCTAAACATTGATCTCTTCCATCTCTCCCTATCCATGTCCATACATTCTGTGCATGCTAAATGTCATAAAGTGAATCATCTATGAAATGCTTTGCACCTCTACCCTAGAAATGTCATTCAGAAACTTCAAAAAAGTATCAGAGTGAGGGCAATCGCCAGTCCCTCAAAGGACAACTAGGTTGGGCATTACTAAAGACTTCTTCATGACCCAGGGGAAAAACATTGTTACTCATCTTCCCTTCGCAAGCAACACTTTGGTCTTCAGTGGAGTGTCTTTGGAGTTGATTGTGAATCTTCCTCGGTGCTCCATACCTTTAAAATCACTTCAAATAAAACTTTGAAATCACTTTAAGCAAAGGATAAATTGGAGAGAATGCTTGGTCATGGGGATTGAAGTTCACAATGCCCAGTTGAAGTTTGCCTCTAGTTTGGTGTGCAATATAGAAGCACTTCTGATCGAGTACTTAGGCAGCCTCTGGATGTGGGAAAGCCAAAGAAAAGAAAAAGACTGAATGATAATAAATTTTGGAAAAGATTCCATGGATGAGCCAATATCTGTCTTTCGCAAGCAAGCTGACCTTGACTAGAAACTTAGTACTTCATGTTATTTGCCTAGATCCAGGTTGTTTTGGCTCATGAGTCAGGGGTAAAATCAAAGAGAATACGATGTCAAGGAACCAGTGGGTACTACAGATTCCATCAAGTAAATGGGGAAAATGATTGTTGATCATAAGTAGAGGGAGAACAGGAGATCAAGAGATTTTTTATGGTAATAAGGCATTAGTGGATATGTTGCACTCGCAGTTTGGGAACAAGGTATGATGGTTGCTGAGTGGAAATATGGCAGTAGCAGGGAGGGAGGTGTAAGAGAGCTGGGAGTATGCCACAGTCTCAGGCTTGTGAGGTATATCATCCATTAGATTTAAGTTCTAGAAGAAATTAAAGTTGAAGCTTTACCTGGAAGTACACTGGGCTTTCTCTGCATATAGGTTATCCCACTAATCTCCTAATACAAGTGAAATACTGTCGTGGAACAGCCAATTCCTATCTATTGGAGGAAGAGCTTATCAAATCTATTGTGAAACATATCATGGATTACCATATGTCTGTTTCCTTATTCTGGCAAGGATGGCAGAGAATCTCAAGAGAAATCAAAAAATGAAAACTAATATAGGTGATTATTAAATCTTACTCCATACGATACTTAGGAGTAGAGGGACTACATGGCCTAGATGAGCGAAAGTGTAAATGTGAAGAAATGAAAGTAAGGATGCTTGATCCGTATAAGAAGAAAAGTATTAAGGCAAGAAAAAGGGAAGTGAATATTCTAATCCTTATTATCATTGTGGAAAATTTATGAACTATATGCTTTTAATGAAACATTACTTATATAACATATTGATATATCAGAGGATCATTTTGGGCCTTTTCTATTGTGGTGGACTCATCTTCAACAAAAAGTAGTGGAACTCACAATTTACTCTTTGAAAATGGTACAATGCATCTCAAAAGTACACTTGATAAAAAAGGAAAAAGTTTATAAAAGGTTGAGGCCCTAAACAATCAAACGAAGGCACACCTCAAAAATTCACTAGAAGAAGTTGCTTTGATGCCGAAAAACCCTCAAATTCGATCATCGCAACCTTGAGATACATGGACACAAAAAAAAGACTTCAAATCTTGGAAATAGTACATCTAGTAATGCATTATTTAGACCATCAATTTTCAAGATTTTTAAGTGTTCATAGATCAGCTTGATCTACACTATTTTTGAAGCTTTAAATTTTAAATCAGCCATCATAAAGATTTTCGGTACTGAAACGACATCTTTCGACACTATTTGAAGGTGCACCTTACTCTGATTGTTTAGGCCTCAGCCTTATACAAGCCACATCCAATAAAAAATACAACAATATACCCCATCCAAGTTTCATGGCAACAAATGCAAAAGATAACGAGATATTTATAAAAATTTTAAGTAAAATATAATCCAACCAAAAAAATTCATAATCTAATATAGAAGTAAGTTAATTGTCTAAGACAATAGTAATCTGGTTCACTAGGGAAAAGCAGATGGTAGATGAGCATGCATATTGTATTTCATAGAAGGCGTGACCACGTTAGCATAAAAAGAAAAACCATGCCTTTTGAACTTAACGTCTCATTTCCTTTGACTTAATGCAGAAGCTACAAGTAGACACACCTAAACATCATTGTTTTTCATTCAGTTATCAATGTTCATATTCAAAAAAAATAAAAATAAAAAAAAATCCAAATGATAAATGTAATCTTACAGGGTAAGTCTTATAGAAAAGATGGTGCTCAATGTCAATTGGTTCACCAGTCTCTAGGCACGCAGGCCTATGTGTTGGAAAGTTGCTCTTCATAAAGTCTTCCAATTTGTTTGCGTCAAGAGAATATCTATAGCCACCATCACCATTGAAACCAATAAGGACTATGTTAACGTCTAGTGGGACTTGGAATGGGACCTGGATAACACCAAAACCAACATTCAGATGCACTCCAATTTATATGTAAAAACGTGGGCATCATGCAAAAGGAAAACATTTTTTTCTTATAACAACGATTTCAATATAAATGAATCATTCAATGGCTAAAAGGAACCAATGAATAAATCTCAAAGCAAGACCAATATCTATAAAAAAAAATGTTTATTCCCCTAATGGGGAACAGTCTTGCAATAAATTGCAACCCGTGGCCTTTGGTCCAGTGGTGCAAAATCTGGTTTGAACAAGAGAGAATGATGGATAGAAGTTTTTCTCTCATACTAACCAGATTGCATGTTAAAAGCTAAAATAAAAATATAGATAAAATATTCATAAGAAATTATACTGATCTAGGTTAAGGATTTGGCTATAAATAGTGAAGGTGTATATGTTTGTGCATTGGATGAAAAAGCATTTATAAGAAACAAGCAGGATTCCTCAATACAAATTCAAAAAGGATAACACTAACACAAACCAAAAGATTTAAACACCCCAAATGGCTAAAATTAGAACTGATTGATTGATGCATGTGTCATTAGACAAGCAACTTATCCAGAGGATCAAAATAACAAGATCATTCTTTCTATTTTTCTACTGAGAACTTAGGGCAAGTGAGAATTTCTAGAGAGACTGTATATCCATATCTTTATTTCATTTTTTTATTTTTTTTTAATTTTTGGGTGGTTTGAGACTTGAGAGAAGGGGGGGTTGGTTTCACTTCAGCAGTGGGTTTGAACTTGGATTAGTGTTACAATCATTGGCACCTTTACCAATCAAGCCCAACCTCAAATCTTAAATCCATCTCTTCCAATATTTTACTAAACCTGTAATTTCCTTTATGCAAAAACAAAAAAAACAAATCTAAACAGAAGAATCAGAAAGGAGCCTCTACTTTGTAATCCAATGATCCACTCTCCAAAATACTAACTCAAGTAACTCCGTAGACTGGTTTGATCTCTTGAATTCAGTACGCATTTACATCAAACCACACAATTAATATGTAAATACCTCAATTGTATTAAACAATTCGGTTGCAAAAAATCTAGAAAGAAAAGGATAAGGGCATTCATCATTTAGAGGGAGATATTTACTAGAAAGGAATCCTAAGCATTTCTCCAACTTAATATAATAGTCTCATCACACTTATCAGAAATCACCTAATATACCAAGTTGCCTCCACCCTAGAGTAATACTACAGAAACATTTTATTGCTTCAGATTGTTCAAATACCTAGCTCCATGAAATCAATTGCCAAAGTAAAAATAGACGAGGATCCATAAACAATCACAAATACATCAAGAAATTTTTCCAGTAATAATTGGATATTATCATGGAATTTTTCAAATAGCAGGATCAAAATTAAACCAAGTGTGATATCTGATCAGTACCTGTGCTCTTGAATGAAGCATGCGACGAACATCAAATCGAATATCTTCCTTAACATCATGAAAGGCACTATGATGCCACTGGGGATGCCCTGGATCTCTTCGAAAGGCGTCCAAAGCCGCTACTTGTGATTGCAAGCAAAAAATAGCCAGAGATATAGCCGATATCAGAAAACCACAATCACTGATCGTCATTGTTCCAGCTGATAGAAGATTAAATTGCATAAATCAGGGCTTCTCAACGTTAGGATTTTTGCCAAAATAAGGTTTGTTTCCTCAAACCTCAGCTACCAAGGAACAGTTGGAGACATAGATAGTGCTAAATTACGCTTTCACAGCCATGGCGGCAATTTCAGTAGGATTTCTGCGAAAGTGAAGTTCTGTGGATGGAGCAGTTTAAGCAAATTAGGTTTTCAACGCCATCGGATGATCAATCGAAGCTCCACCATCTCTAGTCCACTGAGGGAAGGCGTGGATATTGCACGTGTAAATGCTGAGCCCGGATGAATGGAAAGAGGGAAAAGTAGAAAAAAAATGCGTTTTCTTTGTAATAACGAAAGGGCGTGGTTTGTGTAAGGCCGAGGCTATAAACAATCAAAGTAAAACGCGTCTTCAAATAGTGCCAAAAGATTTTGTTTTAGCACAAAAAATATTATGATGGCCTAAAAATTTATTTTCATCTCTAATTATAAAATTTTAAGCTTTAAAAGTAGTATAGAACAAACAGATCTAGGAACACTTGAGAATTTTAGAAATTGATAGTTTGTATAATGTATTACAAAATGCACTATTTTACGATTTGAAGTCTTTTTTTTCATGTACATGTATCTCAAGGTCGAGATAATCCGATTTAAAAAACTTTCAGCATCGAAATAACTTCTTGTACTAAATATTTGAAATGTTTAGGACCTCAACCTTATATAAACTTTCTCCATAACGAAAACACTTCAATGTGCCAAGATTACTCAATTTTGACATTTAGCTGGTTACCTTTCTAGAAAAAATAAAGGAAAAATATTTTTAAAGGGGGTTAAAACTTTTATAAATAAGGGGTCCAAAGGTTAAGTATCTACTTTTCAGTTTTTATTTAACTCTATAGTATCTCTCCAAAATATAACTTAAAAATGCCTAATATTACTTTCAAACTTGAATAGCATAGGCATTTTAGTAATTTGAACCACCCCAACATTTTAGTAATTTGAACCACCCCAGACAAACTAAGGCTCTCCTCTCATTTGGTGGTGGCATTTTATATAGGACAATTTACTAAAATGCTCCTTATTGCTAGGATTTTTACTATGGACAATGGCAACTTTGGTATATTTGAATATATTTTTTGAATAACTTATTTTTAAATGAAAATTAGATAGTAAGTCCTCTTATATTTATTGAGATGCCCTTAACGATTTTATAAGGGTTTTTTTTTACCCCTTAAATGATATTCTCCATAAAAATAATCAAATTGGCTTTGTTTAAAGAATACGAACTCTAGACAAGCAACGAGCCTTTTGGGAATTCGACCCACTTAAGTAACCATAGCTATGCAAGGACAGGGTTTCGACGAGTCCTATGAATTATATGTAGATATGTGGCCGCTATTTTTTATCAATTTTTAAGATGGTTTTTGGAGCTAATTTTTTAAATATATATAATCTCTAACACGGAAACTCTTAATACATAAAAATTAAAAACTAAAAATAAATTTTTTTTTTAATTTTGGAACCGTTAGATTCTTTTCTATTAGGAAGGAGCACAACTTTACATCGATTTTAAAAATGGATGTTTTATACCTTGAGTTGACATGTTTTCAGAGGTATTTGATTGACATAAAGACTTAGAAAGTAACTATCCTTAGTAAGGTTGGCAATGGCCAAGCTACCTTGCTTGGCCTTAAAAACTAGGGCTTGTGCTTCAAAATGTGGCCTGAGGACCAAGCCAGTGCCAAGGCCACAAGAGGACTGGTCCGGCTCACTCAACCCAATCCTATTTTTCTTTAATTTGTTTTTCTTTGATTGTATTTGGCCCAGTCCAACCCAGCCCACACCTGACAAGTATTTGGCCCAGTTCTTTGATTGTATTTGGCCCAGTCCAACGCAGCCCACCCCTGACATGGCCTGGGCTAGGGCTTTTATGTACTTGTATGGGATGGGACAGGCTAGGGCCAAGGCTGGCGCGGTCCATTTCCAGTCTTTCACTAAAATGATTGTACCTCCTATTTTTTAAGGTGGTTTGATCCTTAAATTTTTCCAAATTTACATATGCTCTTAAAGGAGTACACTGTATATTCACTCCCAAAGGTAAAATTAGATCTTGGAGTACTTTTAAAACCCCAAATTCATGTATGTAATAACCTCATCAACTTGAAGACCAATGGGGAAAAAAAAAAACAAAAACAAAAAGTTTAGTGTACATTCTTAACAGCATAGGCCCGCCTTGGATTTTTCATGGATTTATGATATGCGATATCGCTAATCACCCCAAATGCATTTATGCTTTGGACTCGTAATCCTCTTTAGCTAAAAAATATGGTGAAGAATTAAAAATAACATCCAAAAACATGTTTAAATTATACTGTTTCTTAAGACTGTTTATTGATGAAGATTTTTATTCATAATAAGATTTACGAACAGGTATTAGTATTTTTATCATATGCACAATTGAGGAAAAATGGGGCTAAAAGTTGAGATCGATGGTTACATAAAGTTGCTATAATGGATGTTTTCCACATGTTCTTCCTTGCTCAGGAGAAAGGGGGGAGCACCATTGAGTTAACGGCGAGTAAATGGATGCGGGTGTCATACTTTATGTGGATTGAATTGATCTAGTAGGAAGGACCAGAGAGATGACCTGACAACAACAGATTGGTGACAGGCTCCCAAAGTTTTCTTACAGAAGTTCATGGATTCGTCTCTTCTTTGCAAGTTATCAATGGAGGGTTGTACCAAGACGTGTGCCAGGCAACTTCGTTGGCCGCACGTAAACTCATACTGCCTTTGCAGTTGGGTTGAGCAAACCAGAAGGCAGTTGGATTGGGGAGGGGGAGACCAGAACCTGCAATAACATTGTAACAAACCCTGATATTTGAAGCTCCACTGTCTTGTTCCCATAAGGGGAGATCTCTATATTGTGCCCATGTTTTGATATAATGTAGCTATTATTGGAGTTCCAACAATTCGAGCACCGAATTTGGTTCAGGTCTGGTTCAATGAAAACTAGAGTGACTACCCGTCAAATTGGTTGGATCATATTTTTTTAAAAACCTAAGAACAAAAATACTAAGAGTTTAAAAAATCTGAAATATATTTTAAAAAAAAATTATTAACTTTATTTAGCCAATCTAATCAGTTAGAATTGGATGATCCTATTGGCCAAAATCGATCAAATATTGATTTTGACGGAATTTCAACCAATGAGATTTTTGCTTTATATATTGGACTGACCAAAGTCCTTATCGGCAGAATGATTCGTCGAACCTGATGGTAAAGTCCAGCCTTGATAACCATGTTCAAAGGGTCTAATTTCCAAAGCATGGTAGGATGTGGACAATTTTCACCTCTTGATTGCTAAGTCGAAATAGCTATGGAATGCATTGCATGGTGCAGTGTCTTTCCACCATAATTCCTTCTTGAAATAACCCTAAGACCGTCTTCCACTTGGAACTGCAATTTTGAAGAGAAAAGTGGCTTACATGTGGACGCCCTATACTCCCAACATTACCTCAGATCTCCAACCAACATGCCCTTACATGTTTTCACCATTCTTGCCACAGCTGTTTAGGTTGAGAGAAACAATACCACCATCACTCAAACAAAAGAGCCTCTTCACTAATTTTAAAAGCATAATCTCGAAACCCCCTTCGGTTTTCGATCAGGAGATTGTTTCCCACTTGACCAGCATATGTCCCTTCCATTAGGAGCTTTTTATGAGAGCTTCGAACATCTTGCTTATAAAGGTTTATAATGCTTTTACGGAGCAAAGGCAGGCATTTGCAAAAGAGATAAAAAAAACAAACATGTCATATAAAGGAGATTTGGTTAATGCAGCGTTTTAAAAAACGCCGAGTCGAACCGGACTCGCCCGGTTCGACTCGGAAATAGTGAAAAAGGAACCGGATCGCCCAAAAATCGGAAATCGTTCGGTTCTAGAGAGAACCGGACGATTCTGTACAGTGAATCGCCGATTCACTGTACGGAATCGGCGAGTCCGAACAGTGCATCGGCGATTCCGTACGGAATTTTTTTTTTTTTTTTTTTTTTTTTTTTTTTTTTTTTTTTTTTTTTTTTTTTTTTTTTTTGGGTAATCCATGATAGATTTTTTTGTAATCCATGATCGAATTTTTTGGTTTTTTGTAACCCATAATAGAATTTTTTGTAATCCATGATCGAAATGTTTGTTTTCTTTTCTTGTAATCCATGATCGATTTTTTTGTTTTTTTTTTTTTTTTTGTAACCCATGATAGAATTTTTTGTAATCCATGATCAAATGTTTTGTAATATATGATCGAAATGTTTGTTTTTTTTTTGTAATCCATGATCGAAATGTTTGTTTGTTTTTTTTTAATCCATGATTGAATTTTTTGTTTTTTTGCTTTTTTTGTAACCCATGATAGAGTTTTTTGTAATCCATGATTGAATTTTTTGTAATCCATGATCGAACTATTTTTTTCTTTTTTTGTAATCCACGATTGAATTTTTTGTTTTTTTTGTTTGTTTTTTTTTGTAATCCATGATCGAATTTTATGTAATCCATGATCGAATTTTATGTAATCCATGATCGAATTTTATGTAATCCATGATCGAATTTTATGTAATCCATGATTGAATTTTTTGAAAATTTGTGATTTTTTTTGTTTAATCCATGATCGAATTTTTTTTTGTAATCCATGATAGAATTTTTTGAAAATTTGTGATTTTTTTTTTAATCCATGATCGATTTTTTTGAAAATTTGTTTTTTTTTAATCCATATTATTCAAAAAGAAAACGAGAGAGATGATGATTCTGAGGCCACCCTATCCCAGCCATATTATTCACATATCGAGTCCCAACAGCAACAGTGTAGGGATGAGCACGAAATACTGTAAATTAAATGCTGAATGGCGGTTCATGCAGGGAAAGAACATATCAATATTCGCATATTCATTCAAAAACATGAAAATTCTTAATGGAGTACCCTCATTTTTTATTGAATTCCTAAAAACCAATATTTATAATGAATTTTAATAATTTTTTCGGATTTTTTTGAAGCTTTATTCTGACCGATTCACCCGATTCCGATTCGGATCGCCGATTCGCCGATCCGGATCGATTTTTGAAAAGCCCGATCCGGGTCACCGATCCGGTTTTTAAACCATTGGGTTAATGTAATCCTGGTTTTAAAGGAGATAAATTTAGCCTTCCAGCCAGCCAATTAGGTTGGCCAAATATTCCACAAGAATTTTAGGGCAGCCCACCCTAATGAAGCTTAGCTTCAGGTATATCATCATCATTATTAAAGCATTTCTCAAATGATTGGGCCATCTACACGAATCTTAGTTTGCTATTGTTATCTATTAGTGGTCATACCTTTAGTGAGACCATATGTGCCTATATATTTTATCACAACTGCTAACTATGTCATTTTGGGTCTACCTTTTATCTTTTTTTAGCCTTCCACTTAAACTAACTCGCACATCTTAACCGGTGTTGTAATGGGTGTGTGCTACACATAACCAACCCACCTAAATCTACTTTCTCTCATCTTATCGCTTCAGTTATATCAGACTATAACTGACTCAAAAACTTCTAAATAACCATATACTTTTCCTTATTGGTTGTTTTATATTTAGTAGCTACATGAAATTTAGTTCAATATTTCCATGGGAATATGGGATGCTTATGGGAAGAACATAAGTTAGGGACACTTTGCCCAACTCCCAAAACGAGAGAATTCGTTTACTCGTTTCTAGACCTTGCCTTTTAAAAGATGTAGACAAATTGTGGCTAGCGTTCTCAAAACCGGACCAATCATTGCTTTATTAGTAATCTAGTCGAGTCAAAATTAATTCAATGTTAAATCTAGATCAACTTTTAAAAGAAAGAAAAGCAAGAATAATAATTTAAAATTATAAATGTATTACAAACAAGCTGCTTCATCTGGTTTTGTTGGTCTAATCGGTCAAAATCGACTGGTTCAAAACTAGCAAAACATTGGATTTGATCAGTTTTTGCTTTGGAATATCAATGTACTCATTGGTGGTGGGATCTGTCCGGATTAGCCGAATTGAGCTGGTCCCGGTACCATTAATTGTAAAAATATGAAAAAAGAGAATATCATTAAAATGGTTGATCCACCTAAAAAAAAAAAAAATCAATGAAATGGTTTAATCGACATTTTTACCAACAAAATGTTGACCTATTCTTCTTTTTAAAAGAAAAATCATTTATGCACCTTGAGAATCTTATTAAAAATGTCCAAGTTGCTCTTATTCCAAGTTTGTAACCCTAAATAAGTAAGTACATTTTGATGATTTGACTTACTTCATTCACATTAGTCACATGAATTAAAATATCGTTGCATGTTCCTGCTTCCTTTTTTAACACATTAGTCAAATGAATTAAAAATACTTCATCCGGCTTTGAAATTTAGAACAAACGGGGCAATTTCAGCCCATTTAAGCCAATAACTAACGGCTTAAAACCCGGAACTAGCATGATATTCAGGTCATTTGGCTCGAGTAAGTTAAGTGACCCAATTACCGAATCTGCCTCACTCGTTTAGTGTTCCAAACTTGGATCGTGGGCATTTAGATATTTTGTAACAAAATATTTGAAGATGCACGTAACGGAAATGATTCTTGAAAGGGAATTGCTTTGCGATTAAATTAATTTAATTTAATCACCTTATTGTTGCTTTTAGGTATTTTGATCGTTTTATTGGTAGTTTTTAGGAAAATTGATAACGCATGATTCCAAATTAGATATCCATACTTGATGAGAAAACATATCATATATTTTGTTTTTCCTTTTTTTAAAAGGAGAAAATTTATATAGGTGTTAACTATATATAGGTGTTAACCTTATATCGTAGAATAAGGTGCATCTCAAAAAACCATCGAAAAAGGCCGAAGGTTGTTTTGTCATTGGAAAATTCTCTAATTGATCACTTTGATCGTGATATATATGGATATGAAAGAAAAAATGAATTTCAAGTCTTAAAAATAGTGCATCTAGTAATACATTATTTAGACCGTTTGTTTACAAAATTTTCGAGTGCTCATAGATTTGATAGATTTGCACCATTTTCAAAGCTTTCTATATCATTATAGGGGTGAAAAATAGACTTTTAGGCTATGATAAGAGTTTTGGCATCAAGATACGTCTTTTAATAAGATTTTGAGGTGCACCTTATCGTGATTGTTTAAGATCAACACCTTATACATTAAAGTTCATCAAGAATCTTAGTATTTGTTATGTACTTTTTTTTTTGGACATATTAACGTTGCGAAAGGATGGTGGGGTGTTATATTGAGGCATCCACCCCACCTTACCATTGATGCCCAACCCCATTCCCCACTGCGTATTCTCCTTCAACATGTATATGTAAAATATTTGTAGAAGGGTGAGGTTTATATAAGGTGCCAACCTGATATTTTACAAGAGAGGTGCACCTATATATTTTGCAAGAAGATATAACTCTAATGTTAAAATCCTTATGATGGCTTGAAAACCCATGTTGAATTTTAATTATGAAATTTAAAATTTCGAAAATAGTGTAGATCGAGCTGATCTTTAAATTCTTAAAAATCTTAAAAACAAATGTATCCACATAACTTGTTACAAGATACACCGTTTTTTAGGACTTTATTTATATTTCTTTATATCCATACATTTCGGAAAGCACTATTTTCTACTAGATTTTTGAAGTACACCTTATTTCTATAGAATAAGATTGCAACTTTATGTAAACTTTTTCCTTTGTAAAAAGGAAAAAATTATATAAGGTTGAAACCTTATATTGTAGAAGCAAGGCCCACCTTAAAAATCCACTCCATAATGTTGTTCTAAAGTAAAAAAACCCCACAATTCATCATCTCGAACATGGGATATGGACATGAGAGTAAAAATAGATTTCAAGTTCTAAAAATAGTGCATCTTATAACATATTATTTAGGTTGTCTATGTCTAAAATTTTAAAGTGTTTACTGATCTACTCAAAATGCCTCAGTTTTGGATATTTAAACTTTATAAGTAAGGGTCAAATTTTTTTTTTAAGCCGAAAGCCTCAAACAGCGGTGGACTATTATTTTCGGATAGATTTAAAGTGCACCTTACTTCTACAATATAATATTGACACCTCATAAAGGCCGCACCCTTGTAAAAAGGTATGGGATTTTTGTTCAATCCGAGCTTCAAATTTCTGTTATCCATTTTTCGTACACACAAAGAGAACAGAGAGAGAGAGAGAGAGTGAGAGATAAAAGGCATGTTTTTTTTGAATGGATGTGACATGGGCTAGTGAGTTGTTATCGACTCTCCAAACTTTGATGTGCGAAGTGGCACCTAATAACCAAACGAAACCCACGTACTTTTACTTCTCTCTCTTCCCAACTTAAGTGGCTAGGAATGGTCATGAGTCCCCAGTGGGAGAAGCAAGAGTTAAACACAAAGTTGTCTTCATCACAAACTTTTTTTTTTTTTTCTAACTGTTTCGGATCAGCTATAAAAATTTTGTTAGCAAGAGTTGTCTTCATCACAAACTTTTCTTCGTCACAAACTTTTTTTTTTTTTTTCTAACTGTTTCGGATGAGCTATACAAATTTTGTTCTACCATCTTGCTCTATCAAGGCCATACCTCGCTAAGGCCCATAAATTTAAGAGCTATGAAAAATTTTGACAAAGTTTTAAATGTAAATTTTTTTAAAAAAATTGGTGCCTTTCATCAAAGGGTTATGCCATAAGTATGAGTATTTTTTTAATAGGTTATATTAGAGTGCTTACTGAATATTTTATAATTGTATTTAACAAATTTTGAATATTTATATACCATTATTTTGTAATACAATGTTTTTTAGTAAATGTATTTTTTGTGATTAGGAGGGGTATGACATCGTCTATATGAAATGTGATATTACTTACATGAATGATTAAATGTCACTAATGTGCTCCATGTGGACGATGTCACATTTATGTGAATGATGTTATACCTCTCCTAAAGACAAAAAATACTCTTATTAAAAGAAATTCTCATATACAAAACAATAGCATATAAATGTCAATAATTTGTTGAGTACAATTATAAAATACTCTATAGTGTGAGCACCCTAACATAATCTAATATTTTTTCATATTGATTACCCCTTATTTTGTAATACAATTTTATTTAGTAAGAGCATATTTCGGCATTACAAGGGGTAGATAGATATTTCTATAATAAATTAGTGACATTTTACTAATAGTTAAGAAACAATCATTGCTTTATGTGGGTGATGTCACACATGATGTGGATGATCTCATCTTCCACTATAATTAATAAAGTGTGTGGTTTTTATAATGTTGCAACGTTAAACAATCAAATTAAGGCGCATATCCAGATTTTATCATAACATGTCAGTTTGGTGTAAAAAATTATTAGGATTATCTGTAAATCTATTTTCATATATAATTATAAAATTTTAAACTTTATAAATGATTAAATCAAGTAGATCTATAAGCATATGAAAATATTGAAAATGGATGGTTTAGATATTGTGTTGCAAGATACACTATTTTTGGGATTCAAATTTTTTTTTTTTTTTTTTCATTTGTATACATCTTGATGTCAATATGATCAATTAGAAGATTTTTTAACATTAAAACAACATTTTCCGATGGATTTTTGAAGTGCATATTTAATTTTTCATTTTAAAATTGAAACCTTCTATAAACTTTTTTTATTAATAAATGTTTATCTTTCAATCGAACTACTTTACCCCTGATGAATTAGCTAAAATACCTCAAGAAAAAAATCTGCTACACGGTGTGATAAATGTATCAAGCGCCGAACAACGTTTGAGTACCTTAAGGTTACTCATGTGTACAAGTAGTCAACATGACGCTTTTGAATTGTCTTTTTGAAGCGCTATATAATTTTCTTTTGGACCCGGTCTCTAAGCGGCTAAGTACGTAGAAATGTAGCCTCTTAACAAATATATTTTCGAGATGGATTTTAGCACTTAATTTTCAAAAACATGTAATTTTTCTAACATGGAGATCATAAATATAAAAAAATTAATAAAATTTAAAAACTAAATTTTAATGGGGAGATAGATAAGTATTTGGGGACAACCTCTCCTAGTTAAAATTTTGAGTAGGCTCTTGTTTAGAGCCAACGCTTTATATATAAACCTTTCCCATTTTTCAATTCAAGAACGAAAAAGTACTGCAGAAACTTAAATTTAGATCGTACGGCCAATTAAAAATCCAAATAGAATCACGAAATCCACACTGTCCAGTTCGTTAGTGATTCTTTGGAGCACGAGCCCAAAGGGGCGGGAAGAGAGAGAAAGAGAGGTTTGAGAGAGAGAGAATTCGGCGACCTTTTGACGCTTTAAGAAACGTGGGATGCGACGCCATTTTGACACAGCCGCAAAGCTAAAGCGTCAAAAAACGAGCCGCTCTCTCTCTTCGAAAGGCCAAGACACCACGGGGGCCAACCCTGAGCGGCCACGTTGCAATGTCTCTAAGGTCCTCGCCATTGCTGACCTGGCCACCGACCCGACGACTCCCAAAACGGTTTCTCTCTCTACACGGGGGATTTCCCATTCGATCCCGACTCAACATAGAATCACAGCCGTCGGTTGGGATCCCCCTGTTTCCTTTTTTCCCTGCACTTCTCTGTTGGACCCCTCTTTCTCTCTCTAGCTTTCTCCCCAGACCCTCTTCTCCAGGTACATGTTTACTGTTTATTTTATTTTATTTTATTTCATTTGTTCTTCCATTTTTATGTAAAATTTTGGTTTTTTGCTTAATTAACTGTATTTTAGCTAGTTAATTATCTTGTTTAAGTTAATTATGGGTTTAATTTTGGGAGGCTCTCTCCTTCTGTCTGGTTTTCGGGGATTTTTTTAGTTCTTTGTATGGAAATGCGGGGAGTTTGTGGTTTTAGGTTTGGGTTTACGAAGGAAGGAGCGTTTTGACGTTTGAGCTAGGGTTTAATGGAGTGGAACAAGTTGAATTTGTTGTTGGAGGGGAATTTCGAGAAAGTGGGGTTGTTTGCCCTAATTTGCTTGTTTTGGCAATTGGGGTTTGTTATTTGTTTCGAAGTTAGCTTTACGTTATCTTTCAGTTATATTGTTCCTGAGTTCGCTGGAACCATCCATTTGAAGTCTTGGATGTTATTGGAGTTTAGCCATGGAATTCATGGGTATATGGGCCATTTTCAGGTAGGTCCTAGGGTTTAATGGATTAGAGATATTTGAACTTTGTGATTGGAAGGGAGTTTGTGGGAAATCATGGCTCTAGTCATAATTCACTTGTTTTATTAATAGGGATTTATTTGCCATTGGAAAATATTTTGTAGAAATCGTGGTTGTAGCTGTAATTCACTTGTTTTAGGAATTCAGGTTAGTTTGTTCTTGGAAAACAATTTGTAGTATAGCATGGTTGTAGCCCTAGTTCACTTTTTTCAACGTAATCAGGGTTTATTTGTTAGTTGAAGGTATTTCTAGTAGTCATGGTTGTATTCGTCACTTGTTTTAATAATGAGGATTAACTGGATGTTTGGAAGTGATACTGTAATATTATGTTTTAGTTGCGTTGGAGATGAGTATTGATTGGATCACTGGTGTGTAGTTCTTTTCTAAATTCTGTTTTGGTTTCTAATATGGGTCCACGAAAGCTTAAGAAGACTACTATGAAGTGGGTGTGGGAAAAAAGGATGTGGGTTATCTCGAACAATAATTCTTCTCATAAGTATCTTAAAATAGAGTTGTTCATCAGAAAAAGTATAAAAATTAACTTTCCAGTGCTCATAAAGGGTATGTTATGTGCATCCAGGGACCCATCGGCTACAGTGAGTCCAGAGACCCATCTTGGAGATGGATTCTGAGCCCAAAAAGTTTCGGGTCTCTTACTGCATGAATTAAACAGAAAAGAAAAAAATAATTCTGATCCTTAAAAATAATTCCGATCCAAAAATTACTTTCTTTGGACTGTTCATCTTTAATCCTTCAAATATCTTCATAACTAACTGTCTTAGAGGCTCCACATTCATGGATGTGAGGTGGAAACGGATTTACAATGATGTAGGAGGTGTTTTTGGTGCTAAATTCTTCCAAAACTAATGCGGATGCATGAGTTGACTAATTCACTGAGTACTTTTCTGCTCATAAATATTTTGAGAGGAGTGAATTTTGGGTAGACCGTCTCCAATTCTAAGTATCCCAAGATCAACATATTTGTATTCTCTTTGAGCAATAAAGCCATCTTTTGTCGATTGACTGATTTGAATTCCGAATAAATTGGGTTAACAGGCACGAGCCTTGTAGAACTCATTCCCTAAGCACCTTATACTGTCTTTTCCAGATTCTACGCTGTATTTTGTGCATGGAGATTATGCTGGCTATCCGAGCTTGCCTTAATTTGAAGCAGTCTTCAAAACCTCAAACTTGTTGGCGAACTAGGATAAGTCCAAAATTGGGCGAACCTGCCAAGTCAAACAGCTAACCTGGAAAGATTCGGCATGCTTTTCAGAATTTCTGTGTGATTAATTCTTCCAAAAACACAGTATTTATATAATCGATTTCAGCATTTCGCCTTCGTCATACTGCAAAACTACAATATTTGAAGAGAGTACATATTGGTCAAACTAGCATAGTCCATTATTTATGTCAAAATACTCTGACACATATTGAGTTTTTCATTTTAAAACTTGTGCAGTGAACAAGTTGATTTGACTCGGTGAGTTTTCTATACTTGAAACAAGGGTTTATTCACTGGAGTATCACAAAGTATTGAAATTTCACAGTACGGTGATTCAGTTTGCAAGAAGATGTAACTGATGGTGGTGAGGAGACTGTTATGAGTCTTGTTGTTGAGGTCCTGTCTATTTTTGGTGGAGTGATGGGGTTTCTGTTTCTGTTCAAGATATTGATTTTAGTGGCATGGATGGATGTATTTGCCTGTGTGGGTGTGCACATGTGCGTGTGTACGTGCATGTGTGTGTGCCAGTAGTGCGTTCATGTGTGCGTGTATGTGTGGTTTGAGGAATTGTGGGGCGGAACTGTGAGCTCAAGTATTGTTTTTGGAGGATTAGGGAAGTGATTGACTGAATGTGATCGATCAAGCTCTGAATTTTCTAATATCAATAGCAAAAAGTTCTGTTAATACTTCTTAGAAAAATTTCTTCTTCTTCCTCTTTTTTATTAGGCTCTAAAATTTATACTTGGTAGGATACATTTCTTTAGAATATAACTTCAATAAACATCTATATATCTCATATTATAATAATATGTGCAGGATATGATCTGGAACGGGGCTGGTTGGAGTAAGTAACTTCACACTGGTGATCAAATAGATAATGCTGACAGGTTTGTGTTCTTTATGGTAGCCATCACCTATTCCTTTGAAAGAATTGTCTAGTGACATGTATTTTTCAATCCGTGAAACCTGTAAAGCTGGAGAGCTGGGGCATTCTTACTCTCTTTCGGTTAATTTTATCTAAATAAGGATCATTACCACATTGATCTGTGCTTATGTTTATCATTTGAAACTTGACAGCAAGCAAGTGCTTCTAGGTACTGTTAATGCAGAGTTTCAGAATATTACTCATTCCCTATTTTCGTTAATACCTTCGTAGAGTGTGGGGAAAGGGGGGTCTTACTCTATTTTGGGTGCTTTTCACTAAACCAGGATTGTTGCCTTATTGATGTGAGGTTTTGTTTCTTCCTTGGCAGTGAAGAAGTGTTTCATCGGTGCAATTATCGTGAAAGACTGTAGTGATCTTGGGTTCCACAAGAAAAAAGAAGAAGTCCCTCACTTATATCAATGGTTAATAATTCCATGCAGTCACAACTTGTGAAGTTGAGACATTAGAGCTGGTGGCTTGCATGCTAGCCATCATAATAGTAAGTCACTGGATCTGTTTTTTATTTTATTTTCTTTTCATAGCATTTACCTTTCTATTATGGTTTCTGCTATTGTCTGACATGTGGAAGGTCTCCCCTTCATATTTATGGTTATCCACTTTATTTTCTTGGTAATGAACCATTTCTTAAAAATGCCTCTTAGAAGTGTTTCTTTCTTGGGTTGTGAATGATGAATTCATTTTCTACCTAATGCAGCATTCCCTCTCTGCTTATCTTCAATGACATTGTCTGGTCATGCATATACAAATATAAAAGCTCTTGATCATCAGGAAATATTGGCGGAATGTGTCTGTAATGACCACATGATGCCGTATTCTTCTATTGACTTGCCATTGATTGATAGAAAGGTAATTTCCTTACCACTGGTTAAGTTTGATCTGGATCCAATTGAAGATGGATCTTTTATTTTCCTTTTTCTTCCTAAAAATAAGTAATTCATGCAAATATACACAAGCGACCATCTGGGTATCACTCATCAACAGCAACCCATCCTTTATTTATTATTTTCCTTGGGTGGGAATCCATATATTTGTTGTCTGTGTATTGAATGTGGTTTTTTTTCAAGCCAAGCTATTTTGATTAGGTTCAGTATGCTCAATATACCGTTAATTTTTCATTTATTACGAAGTTGCAATCGTTATAGGAGTCTGTGAGGTCCTAGATCCTCTTTGTTGTTTTCAAGCACCCTTCTTGCATATAGAAGGACGGGATTGATGTGAGTACATTAACCTTCCCTTTCCTCATCCGACCTTTAATTTATTGGATCACCATGCTATTGAAAATTGCAATCAGTATTTGAGAAGTGGCTTTCATCAAATTATTCAAGAAGGATGCATTGTAGGGTTGTTTCCAGGTAGTTTTAGGATCCAGTTTAATCTGTGCTGGCCCTCTGGAGATATAACGAAGATGTCAAATGAGATAGAAATATAGGAATATTGTCTAGTAGTGGTTGAGTGTGAAACATTAGAGGCACATTTGGTTGCTGGAAGATGGGGATTCCCTGGAACCTAGAAGTTCTAGTTCCCTAGAAGCTAGAACTATTGACTTTTGGGAGTTCTGGAATACTTGTTTGATAACTTGTATGGAAGTTCTCAAATACAAAGACCAGACTTCACAGTGATCTGACAAAGTGTTATAGAGAAGGCTTTATGACTTTACACACACTCAAAGAGAGAGAGAGAGAGAGAGAGAGAGAACTTAGAGGGATAGAAAGGACAGTAAAAAGAGAGAAGGAGCTAGATAGAGAAAGGGCACATTTCGAGGGAGAGGAGTTAGACAGACAAGGGCATATGGTAAAGCGAGAGGACTTAGAAAAAGGACATGGTTAGAGAGAGGAAAGGGCAAGGCTAGAGAAAAAAAGAATGGTTCGAGAGATTTCGAGAGAGGGCACGGTTAGAGAGGGAGGAGTTAGAGATATAAGGTATTAGAGAAATGACTCATTTCGAGAGAGAATGGAGTTAGAGAAAGAAAGGGCACGGTTTGAGAGTGGAGTTGGTAGAGGAAGGCCATGGTGAGAGAGAGGATTGGGAGTGAGAGGGTTAATGATTAAAGGAATCAGGCTTGCGTCAAGACGGTAGAGGCTAGGTTTACATAGCCCAATGTCTCAAGTTCCATTCCTATGTAACCATGTCAAAAAAAAAAAATATTTAGAGGGAGTTAGAGAGAGAAAAAGGACAAGGGAAGAAGAAAAAAAATCCAGAGGCAAATTTCTTAATTAACAGGATAAGCGACTTCCATGGGGCAATAGAAGCTGTAGGTTCTCAATTTTTGATAACCCAGAACTTCCTAAAGCCAGTGTCTTATAGCACTTTCTGTTAACAAGAAGGAAGTGCTACAGTAAACTGGAACTTCCAGCTTCTTGAGCTGGAAGTTCTAGTTATCAAATGTGCCGTACGGGTTCAAATAAACTACGGAATTGTTAAACATGGGATAGCAAGGAATAAGATAATCCAATTTCAGTATTAACGAATGAAAATTGACTTGTGAAATAGTTTAATGTGAATGCCAAAGGACTATAGATGCTTGTAAGCCTCATTCATGGGTTCGTTTTGATTCGTGTTTGAACTTTGTAGTTTCTACTTGATACTTCTAAAATTTCTTGCAAATTTCCTTTTCCGTTACCTTTCTTTTTTTTAGCTCTTATTTTTTATGAGATACCTATACAAGTTTCTATACATTTACTACAATTTTTAGTCTTTTATGAATATTTTTGGGACTTGTATAGTATCTCTTGTCGATTTCAATATTCAGTTATATGTGTTAATGTCATTTTTGAAACACTTTTTGTAGGTATCATCATCCATTACAAATCCATGTATCATGTGCACCATATTTTCTCCATTTTTAAACCTTAATGAAGATCAAAGTGAAACTGCTTTTGTAGGCAATGCAGGTATGTGAAGTAATTTATGTTCTTATATCTCAAGCATTACAATGACCAAAAATGATTTTTTTCCTTATTCAGCCTATGTGATTGAATATCTTATTCCTAGTTAATGATTGTTTTCTAGTAATTGATAATTAATTAGTTCGTTTGTTCATTGTTGTTTTGTAACGTTATGCTTTTGAGCCCCTGCGAAGGCCCTTTTTATGGCATAATAATAAGATAGTCGATCCCTTTCTGGTTGCTAAAATGTGTAAGAATTAAGATTATCGTAGTTAGTTTTTATCAACTATTGTCCATCTTGTGATTTTCCGTATCTTAACTATTCGCTTTGATCTTGTGTATGCTATTTATTGTATGGCAAGGCCAATCATTTTAGTTTCATGCAAGCTATGTCTTATTAATGCTTACCGATGTTACAAGGGCGCATATACTGGAGTTGAAGTCCGGCATGGTTACACATGTTAGAAATGCTGGCCCAAAATAATATGACATGTTCATATATCTTTTAGGGGAAGGTGTGATTTTAAGTGATATTAAAGAACTCCATAGTAAAGATTCAATAAAAGAAGTTCAATAGTGGTGTTTGAGTCTCTAAAGTATTAAACACGCATGTTCGTATCCTTGTAGTGTCGACAGGTGCCTAGAACCTTGGACACATGTGCCCAGGTTACATAACTACTAACATGATTATTCAACTATCAAGGAACTTTCAAATGTCTTTCATTCCTGCAGTGTTGCAAAGTTGATTGTGTGCCGAGAATATAATGACACGAGAATGTTGGTTGTGTGTGGATTGGGAATATGGTGATCGTGTTGGCTCTGATTTGACCTGAATTTTGAGGTTTGAGGGACTTGTTCAAGGATTTGATGATTTTGGCCTTATTAGATCTATCAGTGTTTAACTCAGGGCAAGATTGCTCTAGTGGAGGTTACCCTTAAGATTAATTTTTTATGAATGTTCATGGTGTAATCTAGGATCTGCAGTTATGGGTGGGATTTTTAGAGATGAAGGTAGGAAGCTTAAAATCTTTTCAGTGCCAGTAGGACATGTGATTCAACATTAGTTGTGGTTGTGTGCAGCTTACATGTCTATGGATTTCCCCAATCCATCTAGGGTATCGATTAGGAGTAAAAGGAGATTGTTTGAATGTCAAAAGATGGACTTGTAAAGAGTGGAGGGTAGCTATGATATTTGGTGAATTATTCAACATTTGTGGCACTAAAAATGTGAACTTTGTGCACATTATTAGGGGAGCTATCCAGGAGGCTGATAACCTTGCGAATCAAGGTGTTCTTTGAGAGGTACTCTACGCTGACACACTTTCATTGTCGCAGTCCTGAGATGCTGTCCTGACATCTCTTTGATTTTTGTGGTTTTGATTTCCTTTGTAATTTTATTTTAGTAATAACATTTTTTCTTGCTGATAAAAAACAAAAAATCATAACGGAAATGAGATGAGAAAGATAGTCTGAAAAATATAACTTTGGATGTTAGAAGAAGAGTAGTAATATTAGAAGAAGATTCAAAAGCTGTATGGTTTGCTTGTCTACAAATTTTGGCCCGAGATTGTACATCCAGGTCAAATTTTTGGGTTGTAATAGAGACTAGCTGTTCGTGGTATATCTTAGTTGAAAATTTGTGTGTTAATTTCCCGCACTTCCACAAAAGAAACTTCTCGTTGACATGCAATGTTCTTGTCATTCTCTGTGGAAATGCTACAGATTCTGGGGATTGGGCTATAGGAGTCAACTTGATTGTAAGTGAGAAGGTTACCTTCAGGCACCACATAGTATCCTTAATTTTCGGTATTGCAAACCATTTGAAATCTGTTCTACTGAGAGTGTTCTCCAGCAAGCACCACAAATGTTCACACTTTTTAGATATGTCAAGTTATGATGCATCACTTTGTTTAGCTGTCATTGGTTATACTGTTCGGCGTTTTCCAGCTATCCTAGAAGGTATTGAAACATATGCAGATCTATTTTTCGTACTAGGGATTTTAGTCTTATCATGCATGCTGATCCATTTATTCATGCTTTTCGACAGTTGAGGATTAAATGATATACTGTATTGTTGGTAACTTGGTATGCTTGAATTGATATCTGTAATTTTTTATCACTTTTACTTGAAGAAAAGATCTTTTTCTTTTTGGTGATTTTAGAAATTGTGCTAGTGCTGCTTTTCTATTTCATTCTTATTTTTTATTTTTAATATTTAGCATTTTCTTTGTCAGCTGAGCATGATAGTTGTCCTCATGCAATGATCATGGGAGCAGAAGATGGGGACAGTCAGGTCACTGGGAATGGTGCTAAGAGTAGCAATATACCTGATTTTCAACTTCCTGATTTAACTACTGTTAACGTAGCTGCTGATGGATGTGTTCGAAACCACGATTCAGTACTGAGTGAAGCAACTCCTGGTTTTGAATGCAACAATTTCGATATGATGTGTGATATATCAGACAATTACATGTTATGGCATTGCAACGAGGAGAATGCAGAGAATTATAATAGTCATGATATGGGATCGCTAATAAAATGTTCTCCTCATCCTGATGATGCTTGCTTGTTTTGTGCAATTCAGCTGAATAAGCCATCAGACTTTGGCACTGATATTTTCACTGACTGCATGGACTTGGATGAAGTGAACAGTTTTGACCCATACTTATCCATCACAAGTTTTCCAGATTTCTCGGAAATAGTTCCATCTCATTGGCCTAATTTATTGCCAAGACAAGCACAAAAAAGGGACCCTATGACTCTGGTTCTAGACCTAGATGGTAAGGAGGTTTCTATGATTGCTGAATTTCATAATTGTTAATTATTATGCTTCTGTTTTATTTTCTATTTTACCATTTCACCATTGTGAGGATATATCTCTGTATTTTGCTTCCATATCATTATTCGAGATTCATATTGACAAATTCTATCTTGCTTTTCTTCTTCAAATTAACTAAAAATTAGTTTCATGGGTTGAGTGTTTGTCCTTTTTAATGCATCCCTTACGGTTTCGTAAAGTTAAAACTGATGTTATGATGGAGCTATTGATTTCTTAGAGGATTTTTTCCATTTTGCAAATTTACATTAGATCTTGGGGCTATTATGTTCGCTCCAGTTCACATTGGATGAAAGGTTGGTTACATTGTGACTTTCTTTGTGTTAGTGACACGACATCCTTAGTGGAGTGATATGCTTAGTCATGTTTTATTAATCTACCAGTCTTTTGTTTCTAACTGTCGGTCTTATAACGAAGTGGTTTTTATCATTTGAGTTTTCTTGGTATGTAGCACATGATCCACCATGTTTCTCAACATGCATGTTAGACCTCCTGCTGATAAAGGCTCCCTGAAGGGGAAAGAAAAAAAGATTTGTGTCATGTTACTAGCAAAACTTTAGTATTTGATGATACTATGCAGTAAGTGAAAAGCATATCATAGTCCGATGATCTTGTTATATGGTATTGTCTAATGGACTATGGTTATGGTATCCCAAGCTACAAGCATCATCCATTCCCCCAATGGATGGTTAGAAATTAAATGTGCATCTGTGCATATCCGTAGGCCCAATTCCTGTGAATTTCCAACTATTCATTAGTGGGAATGGATGGCAGATGTACTGAAGGAATACCATATACCATTATACTTTCTGATGCAATAATCCCTTATATATGGACTTCATTTCGCTTTATCAATCAATTGGCTAACTCAAACTACTGTGGTGCAGAAACTCTTGTACACTCTAAATGGGCGCCATGCAAAGATGCAGATTTCACATTTAAAGTCTTTCTTGACAAGAAAGAGCACACTGTCTATGTACGGCAAAGACCTTATTTACGAGTATTCTTGGAGAAAGTTTCAGAGATATTTGAAGTCATTATTTTCACAGCCAGCCAGCGCATCTATGCTGAACAGTTGCTCAATATTCTCGACCCCAACAAGAAGATTTTTCGCCACAGAGTTTATCGTGATTCTTGTATAGCTTCAGAAGGTGGTGGATACATGAAGGACCTGAGAATCCTAGGCCGGGATTTAGCAAAAGTTGCCATCATTGATAATTCTCCTCAGGTTTTGGTTCTTTCCTTTAATTGGTCCTCTGAAATCCTAGCTTAGCAATGTTTTAAATTTTTGGATAATATTTCCTACATTTTTGAAGTTTTTCTGAGCATTTAATGAGGACAAGCAAAAGTTAACTATCTTGCAAGGAATTGGTTTTTTAAGGAATTCCTGACAATGGGATTTTTTTTTTCTCTTTTTGATCGGTGAGAATGGGATTTATTGTCATGTGAGACATCAATGAGAGGACGAGACTTTTTTTTTGTCCCCAAGAAAAAGAGAGATTTCTCCCACAACTCTCTTGCTAGTATGAACAACCATTTTCTTGGTACCTTTTGCAAAAAATACTACTGTTTTTTTTTTTGAAGAAAAAAACACCAACTATATATGAAAAGATATTCATGCTTGATATTGTTAATTTACTAGAATGTCCCTAATGTCTGTAGACAATACAAATGACAAATGACCAAGTGGATTAGCCTTCCTCTGTGGTTTTTTTTTGTTTTCGTATTCACAATTTTCTAGTAGTTGCATCTCTATTGAGGTTTTTTAAGTCACACACAACCATTGCACTGCACGATGGACAAAGTTTTAATCCAATGTCAGGTCACTGGAAGCTTGAGGATTTTTTCATGAAAAATAAAGATGAAACAAAATGGCAATAGAAATAAAACCTAAGCTGGGTATTATTCTTATTTTGTGCTTCTCCTTTCCTATCGAGATTCTCTATCTCATGCATGTATTGTGTTTGCAGGTTTTTCGTCTGCAAGTAGAGAATGGCATTCCCATCAAGAGCTGGTACAATGACAAGTCCGACTGTGCTTTGCTTAATTTGCTTCCTTTCTTGGAGACATTGGCTGATGCGGAGGATGTGCGACCACTCATTGCAAAGAAGTTTGGTAACCAATAACCAAATTTTCCCCCTTTTTCCAGGCTTTGTAAATATGATTTCTTCCGATTATCGATCGAAATGGTCGATTTTCTCATTTGACAAGTCTGTAATTAGTCATTAGATCATGGTCCTCTCTTTTAGGTCAATATATTTAAGTTTGGTTATTGGATAGTATTTGTTTTCAAGTGGGCAGTGTTAGATTGAGTTTGGTACGTCTGTAAAATATGATAGGTTGAGTGGTTACTTAGGGTCCGGTATCAAATAAAGTCGTTTGTGATAGTAAATTGGAGCATTTCTCTGGCTCTTGAGTACAAATAAGGTGTTCTTAGGTTTAATTCTATTGGAATTTTGAAGCATGGTCCCCGTGTTTATGTAATTTTCGTTTCTTTTCTGTAGCACCAGACCCTCTTTGATACAATGGTAGAACTCTCTCTCTCTCTCTCTCTCTCTCTCCCCCTCTTCCTCTTTGATAAAGTAGGAGAGTTCTGTCTTTTTCTCTCTCAACTCGGGAGGTATTCACGTGATGGTTATTGATGCAGAGATAGAGTGGTCCCCACTATTACGGTCGATTGTAGTGGTGGATCCCATTCTCTATATATTAGGGTCGATAACTTGAATGGATGGTGATGAGGATGGCCAATGGTTTGCCCATAGACGAGTGGATTTATAGATCGTTTAGGTTCCTGGATACAGAAATGCTGGATATGCCTCAAAACTTAGTTATCCAAAATTCTGGTATATGTTTTAGCAACAATGTTGTTTGGGTAGCTTTTGAAAAAACCATTATATAAGAAATCCCCTATTTTGGTTCTGATAAATTGAAAACGAAAACGAGACAGTTTGTTGTTCGACACTGTTCATTTCATAAGTTAATGATTCCAAAGTAGTATATATAAAAAAAAAAGATTTATAGGAAATAATGCATCTATATGGTAAATAAATTAGACACTTCAAATCTTGTTTTTTAGATGAGTTTTGATAATTCTCTCTACACGTTGATGATTATTACAACTATGAAACATAGAATAATTATGGATGAAACACTTTAGCACCCCTCTCTCCCTCTCTCTCGGTTCTAGACGATAACTAAACAAAAAAAAAAAAAAAAGATGGAGAAAGAAATCAAACAATGCTCATGGAAGAATCCTTGGTAAATATCAAAGCAATCAAACAATAGAAAAAAGTGAAAAATTTATGCATAAACCATGTTAGTAGGCACTAGAAGACTTCCTATCCGTAATTTGTTCTATCTGAATAACCTTAATTTCTATTCCAAAATTTCCAACGTTGCATTTCAAACATAGCAAACTGAATATTCACAAAGGCGTCAAAAGAATTTCTTCCAATCTCCATGAAAAACCACAAACCCTTGATGTCCAGAGGCATAAAGATAGATCAATAAGGGCGTTGGCTGCTGGATCCTCGATCAATAGTAATAGAGAGAAAGATCAACTTCTCTACGGAGTCCACTGAATCCTTGATGATTAGACGGAAGGCAGTGGCCGAGCGAAGAAGCTTGAACAATGGCGGCAATGGTGGGCCGTCTCTGAAGAAAAGGGCGGGAAACAGAGCGCAAAAATGAAAGGAGAAAAACTGGCTCAGAAGTTGTATGCAAGTGAAAAGGGAAAGTGGGGAAAGGATTGAAACTCCTTCCAACAAGTTGGTTTTAACAAATTTGTGTTTTTGATGTCAATCCCTGTAAGCCCAATCGTCAACAATGTATGCTTCTAGCACTCTCCCCACCATTCCCCAAATGTCCAATACATTACAACAGCAATCCACAACCACTCTTCTCCTCCAACTCTCTACACACGAAAAAGAGCTCAATCAAATCCATGCCCACATGGCCAAAACAGACCTCCTCCACAACCCAATTATAGCGAGCAAAATCATATCATCCTATGCCCTAACAAATCCAGAGAACCCTTCCCTTCTTTTCCATGCCCAATCCCTCTTCTCCCTAATTGAAAACCCTAATTCCTTCATGTGGAACACCATGATCAGAGGTTATTCAAAGAGCCCGACTCCTGAGAAAGCAATTCTTTTCTACTACCAAATGCTGTTTTCTGATAGCCCATGTGATAAATTCACATACCCCTTTGTGTTGAAAGCTTGTTCTCAACTCTCAGCCCTTGAAGAAGGCCAGCAAGTACACAGTCATATCATAAAGAGTGGTTTTGGGACTGATATTTACTCACTGAACACTCTCATCCATGTGTATTCAAGGTGCAATCATCTTGGAGATGCAATCAAAGTGTTTGATAGAATTCCTCGATTCGATGTGGTTTCTTGGAATTCTATGATTGTTGGGTTTATAGAGGCTGGGCTTATTGAACACGCTCGAAGTCTATTCAATGAGATGCCTGAAAGAAGCACCGTATCATGGAATTCCATGCTCAGTGGTTACACCAAATCAGGCTCAATGAATGCTGCCTACTCTCTTTTCATTGAAATGCCTCATAAAGATGCTAATTCTTGGAATTCAATGATCAGTGGCTATTTAGAATTTGGCTCTATCAAGATGGCTCGTTCTTTCTTTGATAAGATGCCATGTCGAGATGCCATCTCATGGAATCTCATGATTGATGCCTATGTGAACCATGGAGAGGTGGACATGGCGAGGTTGTTCTTCAATGAGATGCCGAAGAAAGAATTAATTACATGGAATTTCTTGTTGGGTGGATATGTAAAAGGGGGTCAGATAAATATTGCTCGGGAGTTATTCAACCAAATGGAGGAAAAAAATGTGATTACTTGGAACACAATGATATCAGGTTATTCCCAAAGTGGGCATTACCAAGAGGCCTTTGACCTATTTCGAGATATGCTCAATGCCAAAGTGGAACCAGATAGTGTCACATTTGGGATTGTGCTTTCAGTTTGTGCTCGTTTGGGGTCAGTGAACCAAGGGTTATGGCTTCATGCGTATTTGGATAGAGAGAAAATGGAAATCGATGCCATCAAGGGCACTGCTCTCATAAACATGTATTCAAAGTGTGGGCATGTAGAAAAGGCCATTCGAGTATTCAAAGAAGTGAGAGAAAGAGATATAGGGACTTGGAATGCCATGATTGTGGGCCTAGCCATCCATGGATTCACAGATGGGGCCCTTCGAGTTTTCGAGGACATGTTGAAGGAGAACATCACTCCAAATGCAATCACTTTTATTGGGGTTCTTAGTGCGTGTAGCCATGGAGGCTTGGTCAGCGAGGGACGAAGATATTTTGCTCTGATGAGTGATGATTATCAGATAGAGCCCAATCTCAAGCATTATGGTTGCATGGTTGACGTTCTTGGTCGAGCTGGGTACTTAGAAGAGGCTCAAGAAGTCATAAGACAAATGCCCATAAAACCAGACCAAGTTGTTTGGGCAACTTTACTAGCAGCTTGTAGGCTCCACAACAACCTAGAGATAGGTGAATACATGGCAAAGGGGCTCATGGAGCTCTCCCCTAGTGAACCTTCTGGTTATGTGCTTCTCTCTAACATATATGCGGCAGCAAAACGATGGGAGGATGTGATCAAGGTGAGAAAGATGATGAGAGAAAGGGGGGTAAAGAAAGTGCCTGGATGTACCTCCATTGAACTGAATGGTGAGGTTTATGAATTTGTAGCAGGTGATTACTCTCACCCACTGAGCAATGACATTTACATAAAATTGGATGAGATGACTGAAAAATTGAGAATGGCTGGTTATGTGCCGCGCACTGGGCAATTGTTGTTTGATATTGATGAGGATGAAAAAGAAACTGCGGTATATAGGCATAGCGAGAAGCTGGCCATTGCTTTTGGTTTGATTGGCACTGAACAAGGGGCTCCAATCCGACTTTCTAAAAATCTTCGAATTTGCCCCGATTGTCACTCTGCCTCCAAATTCCTTTCAAAAGTTTATAGTCGAGATATAATTGTGAGGGACCGGATCCGGTTCCATCACTTCAGAAATGGGTCATGTTCTTGCAATGACTACTGGTAAGGGACAGAGTTCCACTTGAAAATTAGGTCATGTTGGGATGCCTTTCATGCATCTGAACTGTAAATACTGTATAATTTTGCTATGTGTAGGCCAGAAACAGAGATAGTGAGCTGCAAATTTTTTTTTTTTTTTTCCCAAATAAAGAGCTCGGTTGCCTGAGCTCAGCCATTCTAGTGGGAGTGGGACAACTCAAACCAGCAGTTTTGAAAAGGTGAACATAAATGTAAACTTGCAATTTGCTGTAGTGTTCAATCACAGTTGCAATCAACCACATATATGAATTTGAATTTGGCTACATATATATGGTTGGGCACAAAAGGGGTTAGGGCTCGCAATGGGCCCATTGCCAGGGCCTTAGCCCTGTCCTTGTTCCTATAGGGCTGGCCTAGGATCAGCCCAGCCTTGACCGGGCCAAAGAGGCCCTCGCCCTATCAAGGGCAGGCCAGGCCAAACTAAGGCAGCCTTTGCCCATGTCCAGATCGGGTGGCCCGGCCTTTGGGTCACATTTTGTAGCCCATGCCTTGTTTCTTAAGGCCAGGCTGACCGGTCCAGGCTGGGCGAACCAGCCCATTGCCACCCCTAATAGGGTATAGGCCATATTATGAGTGCCGCTCGAAGATTTATTTTGGTGTTGTTAAGTTGGTGTTTTGCATATTGAAAAAACGTGGTTTGAGCTATCACTCCAGCTGCCTTTTTTAAATGGTAACAAGAACCAGCGAACATTTGGAAAACACGGTTAGGTGTCACTTCGGATGTATTTTTACAATGTAAATTGGCATCAATGGACATTCAAATCTCCAAACTCCTGTGAGTATAAAGAGCCATAACTAAATAAAGGAAATATATAAGGTTCCAAGTTTATATTGTAGAAGTAAGTGCACTTAAAATACCAAAAGGAGAAAGTTGTTCCCACACTTGGAGAACCCTCCAATGGATCAGCTTGACCTTGATATTCATGAATATGGAAATTTGTACCTAGACCATCCATTTTCACAATTTTCAACTATTTATAGATAGGATTGTATACAATGATACCATTTATTTTTGATACAAAATCACAATTACTTATAATCATCCGATGTAAAATCTGATAGTTTGGATATACCACAAGGCTTGAGAAAATTTCTTTTGAAATTCGAGCTTGATCAATGGAATAAATACAACCATCTAATTGTCAAAGATTATTTTTGACCACTTTGTACCAAAGATAAAAAGTCTCATTGCATATTTTTTCCTTAAAGATATGCTTGACTATCATCAATTTTTGAACTTTAAATTTCATAATTAATAGTGGCAATAGACTTTCATACCATCGCAAGGCTTTCCAGCACTAAAACTACATCTTTCAGCATAGTTTTAAGGTGTGATTTACTTTAATAGTACAAGGTTAATACCGTTCGCAAACCTCACCCATAAATAAAAAATCAAAGACTCCTGATTGAGTTCGTAAGCCATAAATATAAACGAAAGATGAGAAACTCCTAATTGTGTTCATGCATTGACTAAAACGGGTTTCTGCATTCAACTCCCAGTTTCCCCAAGAAATGCTTTTACCAATTGGCATCCGAAATTGTCAAATAATGAATAGGTGGTAGCATTCTTTTAACATGGGTCGATACCATTCATGGTCTCGCTCGAGGGAATGAACTTTTCCCGTGTACACAACTCCACAAACACTAATACATTACATACACATTGGACTTTGACAATACAAGTTGGATACCCAATTTTTATGCCAATATAATGAATCTTGATTATGAAAAATGCGCCTAACCGTATATTAACAGGAATGAAAATGCAACATGGAATTAAATAACCCCTCGATTAATATGAATACATAGACAAACTTCGGTCTCGAGCGAAGCGGCTGCGATAATAAGATTTTACCAAAGAACAACATCATCTTCCAACAGTCCAACTTTATCTCCGAATGTAAATTTGAATTATGATACCATCAGGAATCCATTGAGTAAAACTGGATTCTCAACATCACCTACCTTACAAGGTGAGACATTAGAAGACTATTTTAAGCTTTTTGGCTTAAATAATTTTCGTGAAAATCTCAATGGAGTCCTTGGAGCATGAGTGTAACTGAGGATTTCCCATTGATCTTAATCAGAGGGCAAGAAAGAGGCTGGAAAATATGAATTTAATGTTCCAATGCACTTCGAACTGATATGACAGGTGCTTCTACCATGCTTCTCGATAGCATATCATGATTTATGAACAAAACTATAACAGTGATGTCATCATGGAAGTGTCGTCTCACCTTCCTGTCAATCTTCTTCAGGTCAGAGTAACGCATTTCCCGTTTTCTGGCTGCTTCTTGAAGGGCAGCCTTGATAAGCCTTCTGGCACTTCCCTGCATTCAACAAGAATTTTTTTTGGGTGAATAACCAACAAGAATTAATCATTGAAAAACACAAGAACTAGTTCCCCACAATACAAATCACTTCCCTGCAACCAACAAGAATTAATCATTGAAAAACACAACAACTAGTACCCACAACACAAATTCCACATAATTCAATTTTGCTAGTGAATAAAAAGTTGCTTTAGAAAATATAAGCCAAAGGTCAATGGCGTACTTGGTCCATTTTGGTCACCACTGCTCAATGAAAGTGATGACAGGTAAGGGGGGAAGAGAGAGAGAGAGAGAGAGAGAGAGAGAGAGAGGGAGAGAGAGAGATTGTGGCCTACAAGAACAGGACATGACCATAATTGTGGGTCCCATTCTTTGTACATCACTGTCCACTTGACTGGCCCATGATGACCCCAAATGATTATATACTTATCAGTTAACAAAAGGTTGACCCCATTGGGAGGTCCACATAACAAGGCCTCCCTTAGGTACCTGGAAGACAAGCAGTCTTCACCTCTGGCATACACTGGCAGTACTGGCTGAATATACAGAAGCCAAGGCCATTCAAATGCTCCTTTTCATGATGCATAAACAATCAAGATAAACATGGATTAAAGTTCCCATTAAGCGGGTTAGTTTCTACACCAAACCCTTTAGTTACAGTGTTCACCAAGAATTGCTCACAGCCTTTGAGAGATGGAGAGGTCTGTATCGTACAGTTACTAAATGTTTCACGTAGAAACCAGTCCCCTTTATAAATATGGATAATCTCAATATATTGAACCTCATGGCCTAGGTGTAACTAGAAATAGTCAATCTCAAGATATTGAACCTCATGGCCTACATGTAACTAGAAATAGTCGACACCCTATTTGATCATTCTCTGTTACTAAAAATAGACACACCCACAGACCAAAATTTCAACAGCTGATATCCAAAGCCAGTTCTCTAAGTGAAAGTGTGATTTTCTCTCATCGAGACTTACTGATACATAAAAATCTCTCATCTAAAGGTAGTTGCAACTAGAATATTTGTGGGAGGTATCCGGAGTGAACACATTTACTCCAATCCATATTTTTGAAATCCACATATTGGACACGGGCATTCAGTAGTTGCAGGTTCAAGATCTCAACCAAATAATTTGCACAAAAGATTCAACAAGGTGGACATCAACATGTCTCAGTGGTGTTTTGAAGTTCAGTAGATCAGAAAAAATGACTGCCTTAGAAATGAGTTGATAGAACACTAGAACAGAAAACTTCTAACAGTGGGCGTTACAGAGTTATACAACTGACTAATACGAGCAACAAGATGTTTCTAGTTTCCGATAACTAGAATATGATGAGCAGCATCACCAGCCCCAAGTATCCATAATCCTAAATAAGATCCCCTTTGGTTACTTTGAAGAAGAAAATCGACTAGAACAGGGGAGATCCACCCTCTCCTTATCTCTACATTCTAGCCATGGAATGCTTCAGCAAGATCATTTACAGGGAGATTAGAGAAAGGAAATTCATTCCACCCAAGATTCTGAGAATTACCCCCACCACTCCACACTTAGTCTATGCAAATGACCTTCCAGTCTTTGGAAATGTCCACCCACAAACCCACAAATCCCTCAAAGCATCCCTAGAATACTTCCAAAATCTATTAGGACTCTAAAAAAACCACTCCAATTATAACATCTCCTTCTTCCACTCCACATATTCTGTGAAAACTAATATTTGTGTACAGGCCCTTGGACCTACCTTCACTCAACTTAGGCTGGTTTGCATCTGTTCAAGAAAGCTCACAAATCGCCTGTCAACCTTGACATGATAAATCCATGTCTAGACATAAATGTTGGAAAACTGATACTCTTTCGGCCTCTTTCATAACCAGGAAGACCAACCCTCATAAATACCTACCTCGCCCAAATCATTCTCCACTGGTGCTCCATAGACAAACTTCCATCCACCACAACCAACATCATAAGAAGCTCCTAAGGGCCTTCTTGTTGAGCAACCAACCTAATAAAAAACACCCAAGCCTCGTCATATTTGCAATCCCAAGAGTAAAGGTGGGGCAATATATCAAAAGAATTAACGAGATTAGCTTGAATAGGATCCTTTCTATAGGCTGTACATGCGTTTCCATTGCCACAATGGAGACACACACAACAAGATTAACTTGGCCCTGTTAGCCAGGCTGGGATGGGAGTTGGAAAGTGGAGAAGACTCTTTCTTTATGGTCATCAATGATTCGGAAAAGTACTTTTGGAGGCACCACTTGTAGGACTCTAGGACCACAAGTAGAAATAATGGGCTTGGAAAGGAATCTGTAGCACCCTATCTATAATAGAGGTGTATTCCCATCGAGTACTGAGCGGTGGGTTTGAAGAAATCAGCTGGATTCACTCTCAAGGTAGTTAATTCCCCCTCAAGAGTGTCCCTGAGGTGATTCGAGAGCTTGGAACTAGAAACAACATTCGAGATGCTTATTTTGGTGTACCAAAATAAGCATCTCACAAATGATAGAATCCAAAGACAGGGTCTTTAATTGGATACCATATGCTACACATGCAAATCTGTAAATGAAAACCAATACCACCAATTCACCACTCGTAATTTTGCTGATCACATTCACCAAATAGTATTGTGGAGACTCAATGGTAGCGCTTCATGCAGTTAACTTTCCTAAAAAAAAATGGTAGCGCTTCCTGCACCACCCAGTGCCTTCTAGCCAAATGGTTCAAAAGCAATTTTCTAACAAGTTCATTAATAAATACATGGAGCTTTTAAAATGCATCTGCATAATGCGCTATTTGCCCCAAAGCGCATCGCATAGGGGCACATATGAGCTTTGATGGGATGCGCCCGCATATGTGCTGCATCAGACTGCATATGCAGATGCATAATGCATAGCGCATAGTGCATATGTTACCGCATAGCTTGTGGGCATAGTGCACACCAGCATGGGTATTTTGGTTATTTTCACCAGTGGGGGGTATTAACCCCAAGCACAAAAACAGCCACATTCATGGTTGTTTTTGGATTAAACAAAGCAAAAAAAAAAATGGCAGAACTTTTCTTTACAAAAAATTGTCGATTTTGCTCTTGGTGTTGGTTGGGTTATCAATTGGGATTAGCTTAGGCGTTGTTTTGAAGAAGTTTGAGCATAGATTCATCAACACATCAAGGGTTTCAAGGGCGGATTTTGCAATTGCGATTATGGTTTTCAAATGTTTGTGAATTATGATAATATGATGCCTTCTATAAAGTTACTTTCAAGTTTCTAGTTTTCACTTTCTAATGTCTACTAACAGAGGATTCTGAGTCTCCAAACAGTTGATAATATTAGAGTTCATGAATAAATTAAATCCCTACTATCGCATAAATCATCTCCATATTTTTTTCATGCATTAACCCATTTTTTGAGACTTTTTTAGAATTTTTTATATTTATTAACCGATTGGGGTGATGCGCCTGCATCTGAACAGCATCGGCCCCCTGAGCGCATTGGGACTGCATCCCGCATTTTAAAACATTGATGTGGAGTATAACTCTCCCATATCACCATACAGGTAACTTGGCAAGAAAGGAACCGGATGGCAAAAGAAATCAAAATCAATACATTCAAGTGGTGATGAGAGAAATAACTTGGAAAGTGTGAAATAGCATTCTAGATGCTCACATACTACTCCCAAAGAATGAGAGGAAGAGCCCCATCTATCAGAAATGGCAACTTCCCTTCACACCGAGAGCTTCGAGTGAGCGTTGCTGTAAAGATACTAATAGTTAGGAAGCTCTAAGAGGTACTCACTTTTATTCTTTGATATACGGTGAGGCACATTCTCAAATCCCTTGCGAATGTAGTGAAGAAAATATAGATTATGATAAGCAAGCTAGAGAATCATAACAGGCAGAACCAAACATAAATAACAAGAGAAAAGTAAAATAGTCATGCATTGAAAAGAAAGGCCATAAAGATCTCAACAAGACTGGCCAGACAGGACCATCAAAAAACAAAGAAAGGAAACTAAATTCCCTAGTGCAAGCAGGTTACCAAATACTAGTAAGCATTGTAGCAGTTGACTTAGATACTGGAATATGATAACATAATAGTGCACTTTCCCTTGTAAACATACAGATCTCCATAATACATTTAAGCAAGAAGACCGCAAGGTTAACATTGCTGTCATAGAATCATATGATGGTAGGCTAAATATTCTAAACAACCTACAAATGTGATGCAGCCATGCCCCTTCGTGACTGGGCCAAAGAAGGGTCGCAGAACCCAAGAGGGAAAGAAAGGGCAATGACGTAATAAGGGGAAATTATTAGGGTTATTTATTAGGATTTTTTTAATTATTCTTTTGTTTAGGGAGTGTGCAGGGATAATTAGCAGGACGACTTTAGAGTTTATATTGTGTTTATCTTGTATCGATTGGGTTAGTTTGAGGGATATAATTAGGATAAGGGTAAATTTAGAAGAGAGTTTATCTTTATCGACAATAACCAACTTGGGAGGTATTTTTTGGGTAAAACATGAGAAGGAAAACGTAGCTATCTAGACGCCCGAGGATATGAGAGAGAGAAAATAGGGATAGGTGTAGAGAGAAGCTTTTTATTAGTTATCTTATTTTAGTCTATTTAAAAGGACATCTCCTTTCATTGTAAATTAGTCTATGAATTGAATAAAAATTGGTCTCTTGAAAGAGATTGTTTTGGGAGTGGATTCCCTTGCAGACCTTTGAGAGAGAGTATTTTTCTCTTAACTTTCCTTCTTTTTATTGTCAATTTTCTGGTTTTATTCTCTCCTGGAATCAATTGGTATCAGAGTCAGGTTCCGATGGCTTCACAAGAGACACCCCTCGATGGATTAATTCAAGTCCTAGCAGAGAGAGTAGACCAATTCATGCCTGTAGCTGCGAAAGTCGATGAGCTTGCGCAAAGGTTCACTCAGCTTCAAGATGGAAGGAATCCAGAGACCGGCGTTGGAACTCAAAGCAACAGAGATGAAAGAGGTATGCATCTTGTTCCTAACCAACCTCGGGTGGCCTCGGTTAATAACGAATTCAATGAACGAATTCTTCGGTTGTTCGAAAGAGAAAGAGAACCTGGAATAAAAATTGATATTCCAGAGTTCCATGGTCGATTGCATGCAGATGATTTTCTTGATTGGCTAAGTAAAGTAGAGAAAGTGTTTGAGTACAAAGATATTGCAGATCACAAAAAAGTACAATTAGTAGCCACAAAATTTTCTAACTATGCATTGGTTTGGTGGGATGATTTGCAACAGGATTGTCTTTGACAAGGCAAGGAAAAGATTAATTCGTGGGAAAAGATGAAGACGAAGATGCGTCGAAAATTTTTACTAATAAATTATGCCCGAACTTTGTACCGAAGGTGTCAAAACCTCAAGCGAGGTGAAAAGTCGGTAAGTGACTATTACTGAAGAGTTCTATATTTTGACATCTAGAGCAAATTTACAAGAGTATGAAGATCAAAAAATAAGTTGTTACTTGAATGGGCTAAATCAAGGCATTCAGAATGAATTGGCCTTCAAAGATGTCTATAAGATGTCTGATGCCTATACTTTGGCCCTCAAAGAAGAGGAAATAGTCAATCTGGGCTTTGGGAGAAATAGCTTAGTGACAAGAGGCTTTACTTCAATACAGGGGCAGCAAGCTTTAACCTTTAGAAGACCACTTACAGGGCGTGGAAACCAAACTTTTCAGAATTTTCCAACTAGGCCAAACCCTAATATGGGGAGAGGTAGTATTGGGAGAGGGTTGGGAGCACCTAAAACACTTCGTGATAATACACAAATAGTGTGTTTCAAGTGCCAACAGCCTAGACATAGGGCATTCAATTGCCCCTCACGTCAACCCCTTGTCAAAGTTAATTTTGCTGAAGAAAATTATGAAGAAGAAGTTGAAGGATACACCTATGAAGACCAAGGTGATTTTGGGACGAGCCAATCTTATGAAGGGACTAGGCCTCTCAAAGGTGAAGTTGAGGATTTGTATGGAGATGAAGAGGGTGAAGTCTTAGTTGTCCAGCGAACTATGTTATCAACCCCAATACCTAACGAGGATGAGAAGTGGCTGCGACATAATATTTTTCGAACAATTTGTATGTCAGGAGGCAAGTTATGCACAATACTGATTGATGGTGGAAGCAGTGAAAACATTGTGTCTAAAGAGATGGTGGCTAAACTTCAATTGAAGGAACATAAGCACCCACGCCCATACCACATCCAGTGGTTCAAGAAAGGAGGTGAGGTACCAATTCTTACTCGTTGTTTAATCTCTTTTTCCATTAGTGCTAATTATAAAGATAAAGTATGGTGTGATATAACACCTATGGATGCATGCCACATATTACTTGGTAAACCATGGCTTTATGATCATGATATGGTGCATAAAACTAGGCCAAACACTTATTCTTTTGTTAAGGATGGTATTAATATAATACTTCACCCTATGAAGCAACTTCCTACACCCAAATCCACTAAAGAGGAGGGTTCAAAGTTGCTTAATGTTAAAAAATTAAAAGGAGACAACAAGAATATGGATGTGATTTATGTACTAGTTGTAAAAAAAAATTCTGCACCGACTGCAATTCTTAGGTCTCTTGAACCTGATAAGAATAAAGATTTGATGCTTAAAGAATTACCTAATGGTCTTTCTCCAATGAGAAATATTCAGCATCACATTGACTTGGTGCCCGGATCTAGCCTACCAAATTTGGCCTATTATCGAATGAGCCCCATGGAACATGAGAAGTTGCACAGACAAGTTGTTGCGTTACTTAAGAAGGGATTGCTTCGAGAAAGCATGTCACCATGTGTCGTCCCTGCATTACTCACTCTAAAAAAAGATGGGTCATGGAGGATGTGCGTGGACAGTCGGGCAATCAACAAAATCACAATCAAGTATCGATTTCCCACACCTAGGCTCGATGATATATTAGATATGCTTAATGGAGCCAAGGTTTTCTCAAAGATTAATTTAAGGAGTGGGTACCATCAAATTCGGATTAGACCTGGAGATGAATGGAAAACCGCATTCAAAACTCGCGATGGACTATACGAGTGGCTTGTGATGCCATTCGGCCTTTCTAATGCACTAAGTACATTCATGCGCCTAATGACTGAGGTACTTCGTCTTTTTACTTGTGGTTTATTTTGATGATATCTTGGTTTTTAGCGCTAACCCACATGATCATATTAACCACTTGGAACAAGTTTTTGACGTGTTAAGGAAGGAATCACTTATTGTGAATTTGAAAAAATGCTCATGTATGACAAACAATGTCGTCTTTCTGGGGTATGTTGTTTCATCTGAGGGAATTAAGGTGGATCAAGAAAAAGTGAAAGTCATAGCTAAGTGGCCGGTGCCAAAGTCACTCACTGAGGTGCGTTCTTTTCATCGCCTAGCGACCTTTTATCATCGATATATCAAAAATTTCCGCACTCTAATAGCACCAGTGAATGATTGTATGAGGGCTGAAAAGTTTTCATGGAATCCCGCTGCTAAAAAGAGCTTCACTCTAATTAAACAAAAGATGATGCAAGCACTAGTAATTGCCTTATCAGATTTTTCTAAGGTGTTTGAGATTGAAACTGATGCATCAAATGTTGGCATAGGGGCAGTTCTAAGTCAAGAGGGACGACCATTGGCCTTCTTTAGTGAGAAATTGAATGATGCACGTAAGAAGTATTCGGTTTATGACCTCGAGTTTTATGCAATGGTGCAAGCCTTACACTACTGGAGGCACTACCTGATTCATAGAGAGTTTGTTCTATACTCAGATCATGAAGCACTCCGGTATTTGAGTTCCCAGAAAAAGTTGAATGCGCGACATGCTAACTTCAATAATATACCTTCTTATTAAAGCACAAGGCTGGAACCCAAAATAAGGCAGCTGATGCTTTAAGTAGAAGGGTAGTGTTGCTTAGAACTTTGTCTATGGAAGTGTTGATGGGCGAGACCCTATGGGTGAGTATCTCGTGCATGATGGTTGTTTATTTAAAGGTGTGCGGTTATGTATACCGGATTGCTCCCTAAGGGAGAAGATAATCATGGAGCTTCATGGTGGGGGCTTGGGTGGACACTTTGGGAATGACAAAACTATGGCTATAGTTGGAGAAAAATATTTTTGGCCATGTATGCGACGAGATGTTGATCGATTTGTGATCCGATGTCGAACTTGCCAAGTATCTAAAGGTCACACACAAAATACAGGTCTTTATACTCCTCTTCCTATTCTAGATACCCCATGGGTTGATATTTCTTTAGATTTTATACTTGGACTTCCACGTACCACATGAGGTATGGACTCTATTTTTGTTGTTGCTGATTGATTTTCCAAAATGACACATTTTATTCCTTGTAGAAGAATTATGGATGCTACACATATCGCGAATCTCTTTTTCAAAAATATTGTAAGGCTACACGGTGTTCATAAGTCTATTACATTTGATCGGGATACAAAATTTTTAAGTCATTTTTGGTGCACTTTATAGAAGCGCATGGGAACCAAACTTCAATTTTCTAGTGCCTATCATCCTCAAACAGATGGGCAAACCGAAGTAGTGAACAAGAGCCTTGGTAACCTCTTGAGGAGTATTGTTGGTGATAACATATCCCAGTGAGATCTCGCTTTGCCTCAGGCTAAGTTTGCTTACAACAGTTCAATAAATCGATCTACAGGAAAATCACCATTTGAGATTGTTAATGGGCGGACGCCTAATCATGTGTTGGACCTAGTGCCATTACCCATGCCAGGCAAGATAAGTGATGATGCCAATGCTTTTGTTGAGCATATTCGAGATTTGCAAGCTCAAATCAAGAAGAAAATTGAGGAGAGCAATGCAAAGTATCAAAAAGCCTCAAATGAACATAGAAGTGAGAAGATTTTCAAAGAGGGTGACTTAGTAATGGTGTATTTGCGAAAGGAGAGGTTCCGTTGGGAACCTATAATAAACTCAAGTCCAAGAAAGTAGGTCCTTGCCTCATCTTGAAGCAATATGGGAACAATGCATATAAGGTAGAATTACCAAAGGCACTGGATATCTCCCCGATATTTAATGTTGCTGACTTATTTGATTTTCATGGAGACCCTCTAAAAGTTGTAGAAGATGTAGTTGATATGATGAAGAAATTACCAAGGAAGAAAGACGATGAAATTGAGCAAGTTTTGAAGACTGAAAGCTTTCAAACTCGAAAGGGTTCCTATCGCCAATTTCTAATCAAATGGAAGGGCAGGCCATACTCTGATAGCACGTGGATTTCTGAGCCAGAGTTCAAAAGAGTGGATTCAGACTAATATAGCATATATACTGAAGCCAACTCGCCGGAGTCCAGTTCCTTTCAACTGGGGGGGAATGATGTAGCCATGCCCCTTCATGACTGGACCAAAGAAGGGTCGCAAAACCCAAGAGGGAAAGAAAGGGCAATGATGTAATAAGGGAAAATTATTAGGGTTATTTATTAGGATTATTTTAATTATTCTTTTGTTTAGGGAGTGCGCAGGGATAATTAGCAGGGCGACTTTAGAGTTTATATTGTGTTTATCTTGTATCGATTGGGTTAGTTTGAGGGATATAATTAGGATAAGGGTAAATTTAGAAGAGAGTTTATCTTTATCAACAATAACCAACTTGGGAGGCCTTTTTTGGGTAAAACATGAGAGGGAAAATGTGGCTATCAAGAAGCTCGTGGATATGAGAGAGAGAAAATAGGGATAGATGTAGAGAGAAGCTTTTTATGAGTTATCTTATTTTAGTCTATTTAAAAGGACATCTCCTTTCATTGTAAATCAATCTATGAATTGAATAAAAATTGGTCTTTTGAAAGAGATTGTTTTGGGGGTGGATTCCCTTGCAGACCTTTGAGAGAGGGTATTTTTCTCTTAACCTTCCTTCTTTTTATTGTCAATTAATTATTCTCTCCTTGCATCAAAATGCTAACTATTCACTTTTTCATAAGTCCAAAGTACAAATTGCATCATCTTTAACAATTATTTTTTTAAAATAATTAGCTTCAACAAATTATTTCAGGTGAATCACAAGCTTCAACAATTTGTTACACTAATACACTAATACCTTCACACATTTATGAATAACTGGATTTTCAGTGAATACATGTTGAAGGCTCATTCTCACTCTTGATTGACAATAAGTCATTATTCAGGAATTACATTTATCGCAACCAAAGTGGCATTTTCTTGTCAACTTCATGTAAATACACAAGAAAATGCCACTTTGGTTGCGATAAATGTAATTCCTGAATAATGACTTATTGTCATCAACTTCACGTAAATACATGCATATTACTTTAGTCTTTTAGATGTGCTAGAATGCCTTTCCGATTAGTCCTAACGCATAAAGTTCAACTCTTTCAGGGGTCGAATCCCATAATACACAACTTTTTGGGAGAGGGGCTGGGGTCGTGGTGGTAGCAACCCTCACATCCTAGTCACCATGTTGTGGTTTCCATTCCCATTAACATCACGCCACTAACACTTTCAAAAAACTAACTCCTAAATTATTCGAAAAAATGGGTAGGGGCCTGTCATCCCCACTGAATTACCCAAAAAGAAACACTGATTCTCTGAAAAGCCTGTCACCAAGACTCTGAGTTCGGCCATGACAATGGTCTACTTCTCTTGAATTCAATGATTTCACTTATCATAAGGTTGCAACTGTTACCAATGGTAAGTAACAATAGCCCCAAAAAGATTGTGATAATTTGTGAATACATAATTGCTTATACATAGTATTGTAAATATTGAAGGCTGTGGCCCTTTTCATTAGGATAAAAAAAAAAAAAAATTGATTGTTGTGGTGGTAATTTTGGGACTGTCAGGGATCGCAATCTAGGGAAGTGCAGCATGACTTCAAACTTCTTGTTTACAGAGGATTATCAGGTATATTTGAAAGTTAAATTCCTCCTCAGCTGTCAATGTCATGAACAATTCATCACTTATTGCGTGGCAGATCATATATCTAATGGAAGTACCAGCAAATATGTGCACCAACATATGGCCATTAAGCCATATTTGTATAACAGAGTCTATTTCTTGACAATTCCACCATGCATCTTTGAAATTACGTGGAGTGTGAGTTATGAAACTATGATGGCGATTGAGATATGCATTGCAAAAACACTCACTTTGTTTGAGAGTATGTTTCATACAGATTCATAGAAGTTACAATGCAAATCGCTTGACATGACAATAACTGCTGAGTAGACAAGCCAAGAGAAAAAAGAAAAAGAAAAAAGAAAAAGCACGTTATACAATGACTCATAATTTGGTCCAACTCAAGAACCATACCCATAGGTTACCCAGCAACCTTATAATGGAGGAAAAGCTTGAGTTACTTTAGAAAATTAAAAGAGTCAAATTCCTGAATTTCACACGAAGTTTTACATGACAAATTCATGCTTCAGAAGAAACTAAAGAATTTTCAAAACAAAGAAAGTAAATCAGTAGATGCATTAATAATACTGGTATTTCTTATTCACGAGTTAATCAAAATCAGAACTACCACATAATGCAAGCAAGTAACTGGATGATATCAAAAAGTACCCCGCCCCAACAAAGTGTAAATTTGCAATATCAAAGAAATGTACTAAAAGATACATATATGATTACAGGAAATGGGCTTGGGTCAAGACAGTAGAGGCCAGGTTTTCATAGCCCAACGTCTCAAGTTCCATTCCTATGTAATCTTGTCAAAAAAAAAAAAAAAAAGATAGATATATGATTACCCTAACCGACCATCCTGAAGGATGCCCCTGATTCTAACAGCTTAAAATGCAATATACACTTTTTGGGTAAGCAAACGATGTACTATAATATTTCACTGAAATTAGATGCAGAAAAACAAAACACTGCACGTTCACAATTTACATAAGGAGGGGAGATCTTACTGCATGTGGATGATTGTGAACAATATCCACTGCTTTCTGATTGCTCAAGTGTTCCCAGAGACCATCAGAAGCAAATATGAGAAAAGAATCGCTCGGTTGAAGAGTGAGAGAAATAATGGACGGGTTCGCAGATAAGATGGGCATATTCATTGGTTCAGGTATTCTGAATTTCCCATTGAGCGGTTCCCTGTTATACTGAGCATGTTTCAGATAAACATCCCCTATACATCTAGAAACCTGCACCATATAGAGTTTATTATTGGTATACTCATCTGACAAACTCCACTAAATTCTATGGGTAGGAATAAACACTTTCAGTTGCAATAGCATGAAGCTGTATGACCCTCTTCCATTGTTCCCCACACCAAACTACTAAACAGTTCATTAAAGTCAGTATGGCCATAAGTGAAAAACTCAATGATGCATTTACACCACATGTATAATAAATATACACACATATAGAACACATCTAACTAACAAATACACACGTAAATGTCATAAATCACAAATAATACTCCATAAATAAACTAGTATCAATACTGGTATAAAGGTAACACAATCAATCAAAGTGATACCACTAATAGCATGCTATGTAAAAAATCAAGGGAATCAAGAGTAACAAAGTTATATGTTCTGATAAATGAATGGCACGCCAAAAGTAATGTTCATGCATGCTAGGTGTACATAACCAAACATATGTGGCATACAAAATATTCAATCAATATTAATAGCAAAAACTGGATACAATCATTACTGGACCCCATTATTGATTGCATAATCCCTCCACAGGAACTTTTAATAGAATATATTAAAAAGTCCCAACAATAACTTAGGTAATTTTAAACTGCTCAATGATCACTAAAAAATTAAAAACTTTGCTCAAAATAATTATTCATGCCCTTATTATTTGTTTTCTATTTACTGTAGAAAAAACTTAGACTATAAAAAATTGATCGCACCCTAATGATTGGCTTTCCTAGTTTAAAGCCCGGGGATGGGTAAGTCCAATCGCTTAACAAGAACTAGGAAGGGCACATGACAAAGTGACTTTATTTTGTTGATAACAAGAAGATCAAATAAAGTGCTCAAAATAATTAGTCATGCTCTTATTGTTTGTTCTCTATTTACTGTAGAAAAAAAAATAGACTTCAAAAATTGATCCCGCCCTAATGATTGGCTTTCCTAGTTTAAAGCCTGGGGATGGGTATGTCGAATCGCTTAACAAGAACTAGAATGGTGGAGAGCACATGACAAAGTGACTTTATTTTGTTGATAACAAGAAGAAGATCAAATAAAGCACCACCCAACAGAGGTACACTGCCAACATGAGAAATTCTCACAGAAAATCAGCCAACTACAAATATGCCCACACAAGTAGGCCTATCATCCACAGAAAATCAACCACTCTATCCCAAACCAGGAATTCCTTTCTCTTTGATGCATTAGAATCTGAATAATACCAGGAATTGCTCCATCGGGGGCATGTGCCAACTCAATATGCCTCCATGCATATGGATGTCGTACTCATTCCCTGCCACAAAGCAAAAGCATGCCTTCACGTATTTAACTAATGAGACATATAAATGGCCTAAACTCTAATCCGTTACAAGTTCTTTTAAAACATCTCCCAAATTTCTTACCTTTAAATTGGTATCTACCATAAGAAAACTCTACTTTTTAATTAATCGCCAAAGAAGGAGCAAACTATGCAAATTTTGTAATTATTCATCACCATTCTGGAGGCCACCTGTTTTATTGTATTTGGTTCTAGTTTCCTTTCTTTTCATATACAAATTTGGACACATAATGTCTGCATTTTTTGTCCAACTAATGCCAAGGACAATTTGTATACCATCTTATACTTAATATATTCAGTCAATTTCTTCAACAAAGAAAAAATGATGTTTTAGTCCAAAACTCAGATAGCGAGTACAACGCCTTAAAGCTCTTATAGTCCATTGGCTGGAGATATAATATGGATCAAACCGTACACCATACAGGATTGAAGTTAATACAGACAAAGCAGTTAAGATATCTCAAGTCTAGCAAAAATACGAGGCCTTATAGAAACTCTTTGAGTGATTCAACGTACATTTTTTCACATCATGAAAGCGCAGAAGTGGCCTAATAGAAACCCTTGAGGTGATTTAATATACACCTTTTCCCTTCACAAAAGCTCATACACAGCGGGATGGTTGGAAAGTTCTTATCCTAAAAAATGTAACCATCCCTAGCACAAATAGTTGGGAAAAAGCTATGATGATGATGATGATTATTCTTAGCGCAAATCAGTAGGTTTCGTTTTTCTATCCCTCTTCTGATAAGCAAAGACTAGAAAGATAAGGGAAATGTCAATCTGCATCTAAAGGATACAACCAAGGGAGTAACCTGAAAAAGAGAATTTAATAGGGAATAAGGCTATCTCAACAGATAATGTCCAATAGATATTTATTAATTCAAAAGTCATAATAGAGACATGCTATGCCAACATAGGCTGCTAAGTTAATGACAGATGAACATCATGGAGGAATAGTAAGAAGAAAGTCCCAATCTTTCTGAGAGAGAGTAAAGTGATTGATAACATGTGCCATGTGAACACTAGGAATCATCAATGGAAAATCTCCTTTGAAATGAAATGCCTGCCAAGGAGGTCATATGGCTCTTTGTAGACGACATTTCTCATAGACCCCATTACAATTAAAGGGAGAAGGATATCCACAATATGGCCTTAAAATGTAGTGCACTTTTCTCTAGGCCACATCATTCCCTATAGTGCCCACGAGTGTATATGTTGCCCAAAGGGATGTGGATTACAATTCAAAAGAGAAAGTAATATTTCAAAAGTCAGACTAGAAACCATGTAATGGCTGCAGGTCTCCTCAGTATTATTTCATGCTCAATAAAGATGGTCCTCATAAAGCTAATAAGGATTCAACAGAGAATGCTATGAGATCCATGAAGATATTCGTAAGATAACATCAAGCAATGAGCATGGGGAAGAGGAAATTGGAAAGAGTATCACAAGGCAAAAGAGGTTAAAAGATCCAGACAAACATACTAAGGTTACAAGTTCCGTGCATGTGGCTAATGGTAGGTGCAAGACAATCAAAGCAAGTAATACACAAGAAATTTCATAGATAAATAAAGAAGGGAAAATACGGAACATAATTCAATGGAAAACAATGGTCCATTGATGTTATCATCATCCAATGAAACAACGAATGGTGATAGTAAGAGAGTGGAAACACCATAGAGGTCATGTCCTGTTCTGGTAGGTTCCACACTATCCGCACATCACACAACAATAACCCCAATGAACAATGCTCTTTCTCTATTTCATGGGATTATAGTATAATTTTGCCAAAGATATTACCATAGAAGTTTGTCTCACCTGTATGATGCCTTTTACTCTCCAAACCCCATGCTTGAGGACTACAACCTGTGGGTCATTGGGGTGCATAGCCTTCAGTTCTTGACGCACAGCCTCCATGTTAGCATTGTGCTCAGTCGACAACTGGACAGCAGCGACTTCGCCAGTATTACCAACTCGTCTTCCAAGCACAACACGAGAATCTCCAAGGTTAGCCACATAAAGAGTCCTCTCCCTAATAACACCAACCAAACAGCAAGAACCAACTGTTGCCATTTGGGGTCGACCGGGCCATAACTCAGAAACAAGGGAAGTGAAGCCCTCTTCTGTTTCCATGAAGGCTCGCCTGATCACATCACTAGACACCCCTTGTTCCTCAGATGAAAATTCTGCAATAATGGTAAGAAACAGTTTTTTTTTTAGTTCTGATATGTCATCGCATTCTTTTTTTTGTATTTTCAATGACTAACATTTCATGGAGACTGAGCTCTCTAAGTTGTTCATGTTGAGTACCCACATCAGAATAAAATAGGTTTTTCCGTAACAAAAGTGGTTCAGAAAGCTGAAAGGTGATATCCTCCCTGGGAATTGGACCATTGAAAAAAATGAAAATATGTACTCTGATGAAATCTGCAATGATGACATGCCGGGAGACTCATAAGAAGATTCAGTGGGAGTGAGTTCTCTGAATTGCACTCTGATAAGAAAGCTCTTGGGCAATTCAAAACCCACTCAATAAATTACACTCAGATCAAGACAGAAGGAAAATGAACGATACTTATGACTACTAACAAATCCATTTCCCTCATCATGAATAATGATTATAAATACCACACACCACCATTCCCCTTCCTGATTCCCTTTATTTATGAGAATTAATATGGGAAGCATTAGCTTGAGCCACTTGTTTGACGAAATTGAATACCTTTGCAGGAATATGTCCATCGTGTGGATGCATACATGGAGGAAAGGAAACCAAGCAGCTGACTCCCTTGCCAAAGAAGCAGCAGCAAATGGCAGACGACTAGAAGTTTTTTTGGGCTTTTTATTTTTTGCTCTCTATTTTTTGGACCCAACTTGGTGGATAGACCTGTTTTTCTAGGTTGTTATGTCTCACTGTAACCTCTTAAAAGAAGATTTTGATTCCATTTTTGGCCCTTCCATCCCTTGAGCATCCAACCTTTACTGTGGATTGCCAAGGTCTCTTGTACTTACTCACTCTCTTATTAAAGGTTAACACTTTCAAAACAAAAAGGGTATTAGCTTGAGCCAAGGTTTCACTGTATTTATTTGAATTATACTCATAATATGCCAGCTAAGCCTACATAATTCTTTCAACAATGTGAATAAACCATTTAGAGGACGAATATTTTCAGGAGCAGCTCCCACTAGCATCCAACCATAACTAAATAAATAAATAAAAGCGTATACAAGTTTAAACTTTGTTGTAATGCAACACTTTATATCAATTGATGCAAAAATTGAAGTAATGAAGAATTACCAACAACACGAAAGAAAGAAAGGAAAAAAAAAGAAGGAGTAGTGTTTGAGTTTCAAGTTCATCATCATCATCATCATCATTACCATTATCATAATGAAGTAACAACCAATTGGCAGGTTAGCAACAACATTTTGAGTGCAGATCTCATAGTGAGAGGAAAACATTAAAACAAAGGACTGCATTGTCAACCAAAAAAAACTACACAAATTAAAAACAGGAATTTCACAAACAGAGCTTCACAATGTCCAAAAACAACACGTTGGAAATTACAAGCATCCTAAAAGTTCTACACTGAGTCAGCCTAATCAAAACCACCAAAACAAGCCCAAGGTCTAACGAAATATATGAGACTAAAATGGGGCAAACATCGAAATCTAGAGAGAGAGCAATAGTAAAAATGAAAGAACTCGAGAGAGAATCAGACCCAAAAGCTAACCTCTGAAATGTCTGAACAGGTTATCACAAATATAGCGAGCAGTTTCAGGGCCACCATGGCCATCATAAACCCCAACAAAAGTACCAAATGGACCAGACTCGATCTGGCTCTGATCTTCAAGAACCTGGTTTGCTTGGATTACAGCCATGGAGAAATCACCACCTGCATAGCCACCAATATCTCTAAACCAGAGAAGGCCTTCTCTCCCTTCCTCTGCACCATTCCCACTATTGGGCCCCAAACATAGAGAGAGAAACTTCATCAAAGCACCAAACATCCCTCATCTCACCCCAAAAATCTCATACATGAAGCAAATCCATCGCTCTATTCGGCCTCAATCTTAGAGAGAGAAACTTCATAAAAAACCCAAAAAGGCCTCATTAAGTACTCATACACTGAAAATCCACGAATCATTAGCCCTTTCTCGCACTAAATCCACGACCACCAGAGCCTTCTGCCTTATTCCTCGAAGAATTAAAAAACCCACAAATTGAAACGTGGAAACCCGGAATTTCGCAGTACCCAGGAGCCGAAATCTCGCTTGGTTTTCAAAAAATCGAAAGTTCAAGAGAGAAAGGAAGAGGGATCCGAAAGCAAGAACGCCCAAAATGCTCAATTTCGAGGATCCATCGACAAAAATGGGGTGTTACAGGTGGAGAGAGAAAGACAAGAGCTCTTCTCAGCCATGGATTTTACCGATAAATGGGGAACGCTAAATGTGGAAGACGGATAAATAGGAGGTGGGGCTCGAGGATCGATGGCGTTTGAAGTGCAGGTACTGAGGCAGTGGCCTTTTGCAGGCAGGGAGATGTGAGATGTGTTATGAAGAGAGAAAGCGAGAGAGGTTAGAACTGTGTCATCAGTATCATGGATTGATGGAATGTGAAACAGTGGTTTTAGAGAGAGAAAGACGGAGAGGAATAATTATTTGAAGAGAGAGAGAGAAGAGAATGAATGAATAAATGGGTGATGAGAGAGAGAGGGGGAATAAATGGTTCATTCCATTTTGACAAGTAGAAGTTGGTGAGTAGGGTTCTTCATTGGGTTTTACTGAAAGGGAGAGAGAGCAGGAGGTAGAGAGAGAGAGAGCAGGAGGAAGAGAGAGAGAAAGCACGAGTAAGAATGAGATTGTTGAAATGGGGAATGTGTTTTCCATGTGATATTTCCTTTGCTCGTGAAAGCAAGTAAAGGGAAGAGGAGTGGAAATGCATAATTGATGGAGATGAATAAACGTGTTGTATTTTGGGAAGGGAAGGCCATCTCCATTTCATACCTGTATCTTTCCTTGAATCTACATCCATTCTCTCTCTCTAAGTTTATTTAGGATGACCCTTCTCTCTCATCTCTCTCCTCTCTGAGTGCTCATTGATGGTGGTGTCTCTTTCCCTCCTCTCTTTATTTATTTATTTATTTATTTCCTAATCATTTCTCTCTAAGGTTTATTCAGGTGCGATGAAGTTTCTCTAATGCTCAAGCTCCATGAAACTCAAAAAATATACAAGTCTTATGAAACTCAAAAAATGATACTAATCTAGCGGATCATTGAACAATTATTTTTAGAGATAATTGGACTGATAATTTAAATGATACTGATCTAGCGGATCATTGAACTATTATTTGTAGAGAGAATTGGATTGTCTAGATAATTTGTGCCGGTACATGTTGTTTCTAGAGTTTGAAATCGACCGATTTGCTTCGAAGTCTTTTTCAGTTTGATGAGAAAAAAGAAACATAATGCTTCAGCTGATTTGGGGGAAGGTTTCAGTTTTTTTTTTTTAATTTAAGATAAATAAATTATATATTTATATATTAAAATAATGAAAAACTAATTTTTTTTAAAAAAATATTTTTATATAGATATTCTTTGCTTTAGCCAAAGAGGCCGAACTTTCGGCTGAATTGGCCCGAAGGAGACCCAAATCTGATCGAAGTGGCAGGCTTTGCTTCGTTTCGGTCTAGGCTTAAAATCTGAAGGCTTCGACCGAAGCAAAACAAATTTGAATTTGACATCACTGCTTGAAATTTTAATTTTAATTTTTTCACAACGATAATGTTTAGGCCGAAATGATGAATGTAAAGGTTTTCCAATGCTTGAATTGCAATATTGGAGGTGAGACTTGACTTAATTTGATTTTGTAGATCATTGAACACCTATTTTTAGGGCTTTTACAAAATGGTCAATTATCCCAGCATCTCTCTCTATCCCTTAAATTATGATATTATTGATGCTTAGGATCTACTGAGGCCCGTTAAACTAGTCTCTCTCTCTTTCTCTCAAAAGTTGTATTAGCACAAATGATCGATTAATGTCGCCTCTATATATATATATATATATTCAATAATGCAATCAGAAAGGACTAAATTTACCAAATATTTTGGCTAATAAATCAAAGTAAATTTCTGCCCAAGATTGTTCCACCTTTGATTTATTCAAGGTTCAAAGCATTCAAAGTGAAACCAGCATTTTGGATTAAAAACCCAAAAAACCATATATGATAATAATTGTCGCATCAAAACACTTTCCAAACGATTGCCGGGCTTGCCTACTCCTTCCTAAATGTAAGTTTTATATAATATTAAATAAATAAAGTGCACAACTTCTTACTATTTAGTGTTCGTTTTATAACGAAATTCTCCACTCTTTTCCCCTATTGATTCTCTCTCTTCCCGATCTCGTGAGAAAGTCTTCTATGCTCCCTCTACTTTTTATTTGAATTTTTATTACTCTATAGAATATATATATATTTTTATTTAGATCAAGTGAGGTACTGACTGTTTGATCTAGATTTGATACTTTACAATACTTTATTTTAATTTTTTTTTATAAATAATATGAATATAAAATTTGGTACATGTCATCGTATCTCAATAGGGTGCATCTAAAAAAATATATACAAAAATATTATTGATATAATAAAATAACTAAAATACTTTCACGGGGTATTATGATATTTTATTTTATGATTTTATATTTTTTGCCGATGCGAGTTTAAGAGAGGAGTGGATGCCCAAACGTTGGTGTCAAAATATTTTATAAACAAAAAATTAAAAATAAAACAGTATAAACGCATGAAATTGTAATGAAATCCGTTCTTACTATCCATTCAGATTCAACAGCTGGATGGAAGAAAATATACAAGGAAAAATAGAAAGGTTGTCCATATCCCCTCCGCCACTATCTCGCTCTCTCTCTCTCTCTTCTTGCTATCACTATTGTCTTTCCATGGAAAAAGTTTATATGAGGTTATAACCTTATATTGTTGAAGTAAGTTACACTCAAAAAATTCTATAATAGAGAGCATTTCAGTATAGGAGAAACCTCTAACTGATCATCTCAACTTTGAGATGAATGAATATGAAGAAAAAAATGAATATCAAGTACAAAAAATAGTGCATATTGTAACAAGTTATCTAGACTGTTTATTTTCAAGATTCTTAAGTATTTCTTGATATGCTTGATATGTACTATTTTTAAAATTTAAAATTTTATAATTAAAGATAAAAATAGATTTTAAAGCCATCATAAGATTTTCAACAACGAAATGACCTCTCTAAATAAATTTTATAGGTGTGCCATACTTCTACAGTATAAGAGGCAACCTTATACAAAACCTCACCCCTCATGCATTACGCGTATAGATAAACATAGGATTACTAGCCATGTTTTATTGGGGTTTGTCCTCTTTGGAAGCGTGTGGTCCCATAAAGACCAGATTGTTCATTGGTCCTACGACGGAACCAGGGGGGGAGGGGGTGGTTATTTGACTTAAAAAATTTTCCCATATTTTACTCAAGAAAAAGTATAGAATGACACCATTTACCTTTGGTACAAGGTAAGACATTAATCTTTACCATTGGATGTGAAATTGAGTGGCTATAATTATTCTATTGATCAAGCTCAAACTTTCAAAATAAATTTTTTCAAACTTTGTGAACATCCAAGCTATCAAACTTCACATCGGATAGTTGTAAAAAATTGTGACCACCTCCAAACTTTGTGATACATCCAAGCTATCGAACTTCACATCGGATAGTTGTAAAAAATTGTGACCACCTTATATCAAAGGTAAATGGTGTCATTGTATACAATCCCTTTACGAATCAATTAAAGAAAAAAAGAGTTGGAGTTGATAATCCTTAGATATGATATCCTTCAAAATGAACGGCCCACATTTATTTATTTATTCATGGAGCAGATTTTGATTAGGAGCACTTCATCAATTTTTTATATACTATGCTTCCTTTGGATTATTGTACGCCCACGTTTATAAAAGAACTGATTTGGAATCATATAAACAAAGATTTGAGAGTCCGTGAAAATGACATGCTCCCAACTAGGTGTTTGACCAATGGGACCAAGTGAAAAATATGGTCCCAACAAGTCCATACTTGCTTTTTGGCCTTGTTTTTGTGGAAAAGATTGTATGTTCTCATGGACGCCAAATGTAGACTTACTCCACTGACTATAAGAAACTTGCTTAGGAGTATTCTATGAACCACAACTTTTTGGATATAATTTTCTTATCCACTTAACCAACCTATATGAATAAAAATAAAAAAGCCTCGAGACTTAACACAACACATTGAGCTTTTGGTTGAACAGATCTAGATGTTTAGAAATTGTTTTCTTCTTTAACATTGCTCATGTAATGATTCTAAATTGATTTTAAATGTTTTAAACCAAACAAATCTTCATGAGTGGGTATTTTGCCTGAGAGAACATACGTACAAATTGGTCTCATGACTCACTTTATGCATCCTTCTTTTTCTTTTTGACTTTTTAGGTAAACATTTTGGCTATGCGTGAGATATACCCCCCCTTCTTTTATAGCAAATACCCCCTCAAAATAAAAAATAAAAAAGTCATAGTTTTTTTATCAAAATGTCCTCCCCTTCACGCCTCTCTCTTTCTCTCCTAATGATAAGACATATTTGCCCTACGGTCCGGCAGTGTTTCTTGCAAGTCATATGGTTTGGCAATTCCTAATGCGGTCTGACAGTATAGTTTGCCGGTCTAACACTATGATGCCTCGATTCGGCATATATTCATACTATTCCAGCAGATACTGTGGTACGGGTTCCAGTCTGACAGTAATATGTACCAGACCATCTTTGGAGCTTGTAGGAATGTGACGTCTTCATGTACGAACACAGATATTTTTGTCCTCCAAATGATGGGACAAGGATATTTTTATCCTCCAAATTATGATGACTTTTTTGAATTGGGGGTCTTTGCTATAAAATATAGTTTTACAGTAAAAATTGCTATAAAAGAAATAGGTGGGGGAGAGAATGTAAAGAAAGTTGAATCAATGGGTAAAGTTTTGTTTAGGACTTTTGTTTTTTATCCTTTTAGCATTTGGTCACATCACTCCCCCTCTCTTGCCACGCCTATACACATGAATGAATCAATCAAACTTTTTTCCTTGCATAGTTTTTTAAAGTAATGTAGGAATGGAAGTTGAGATATAGTGCTATAAAAACCTAACTACTATTGTTTTGACCCAAGTCCGATTCCTCTTTTTTGTTTGCATAGGTGTCTGTTGCATGAAATTTGGTTCCTAATCTAGAACTATAGACTGTAAATCTTCTAATAAATAAAAATCTAAATTCTAAGCTTTAGAGCGTAGTACCAAATACTATTACTAGATTCTAAGCTCTTCTAGGTCTCCATGTGGTATATGCATCATAGAAGAACCAAGAGAGCTTTTGTTGATATCCGTGTGATGCAAATCTGACATATTCTAAATCAGTTTCATACAAACACAGTCTTTGGACTTGAACTAGAATGAAGATCATGTTGTGGAACTACTTCCTATACTCTTTTGTGTAACCTAATATCCATCCTTGTGTGCCTGGTCGGAGTCTTTTCGGATTCGGGCGAGTAATTCAATCTCGCCTGAGTTTTTTGAGTTGGGCGTACAACTCAGGGATATAAAAAGAATAAAAAATTAAAAATTCTTATTTTTTTTTAAGTGTTGGATTGTTTTATAATATTTTTTTATATGATTGGATGTATTTGGTAAAAATTGGTAATTACTTTTTTACGATAATCACTATTTTTATATCAGCTAGGGGGCAAGACCAACCCGGAGATATAAAACAAATAAAAAATAAAAATTATATATTTTTTTAAGTATTGGATTATTTTATAATATTTTTTATATGATTTGGATGTATTTGACAAAGACTGATAATTACTTTTTTGATAATCACTATTTTTATATGAGCAAGGTGCAAGTTCTGGCACCTTGATCTATCCTATGTTGACCCTGCCTTCCATACACTAGCCTTTACTGACATTATGCTGCTATCCTTAGGGTTAATGTTGGGAGAGTATGTGTAAGTCATTTATTTGTTTTTTGTTATCAAGTTCTCTTGTGAGAGTGTTTTTGTTTTTAATAATGTGATAGTGAATCTATTGATTGTCTTTGCTCATGGATGTAATCACATTAGTGACGAATCTTGTTAAGTTCTACTGTTCCTGTATGATATTTTTCAATCAAAAGGGTCCAACAACATGAGTTGGAAATAAAGTCTACACACTTGGCACTTATCGAAATAAAGTCTTTAGCACGAGTGGCAAGTATGTAGACTGTGTTTTTTTATACATGAAGCTCACAATCATTCTTGTCATTTAAATTTCAAAATGGGTGGTTGTAAGAATGTCATTAATAAACACAAAATTAAAAAAAAGAAGATAAATGGTCTCCTTGTGGACAATCCCTTCTCGATTTTATCATACATGAATTGTTTTATGGACATGGTTTGTTTGCGGCCAGCCCACATATTGTAGAAATGTGGGCTTGGCAATAAATATATATTTTAAATATAATTTGATCCAAATTTTCAGAGAATATATAATCTCTAACATAGAGATCATGACTATGACAAATAAAACAAAATTAAAAACTAGTATTAATAATTATATTAAAAAAACATCATTAGTTACACTTATTTTTAATTAGGCCACTTAAAATGGATGCTTTATACCTCCAGCATATTGTAGAAACGCGGTTCAGTCTGCATGCAACAAATTTTCATCCTTGCCTCTCCCCTCGTTTTGTCGTCCCTCTCTCTCTCTCTCTCGCTCTAGTCCAAATCCAACAAGCCCACAACTATCCTCTCCTCAAATTCTCTCTCTATAATTTTATAGCGCACCCAAAGCCCATCTCAGCCTCTCTCTCTCTCATTTTGTAGCGCGTTTTAGTTCACTGGGCCTCTCTCGCTTCAATTTTTTTTTGCTTAAAACGTTAAATAAAACCTTAAATAAAGCACAATAACATTAAATGCCTCTTATTTTATTTTGGATATTCACTCTACCTTTAAACAAAGTCTAGCTCTAAGTTTTTTTTTTTGGTTTTTAAGCGAACCTTAGATGGACTTTCTAACGGATCAGAAAAGAGGCATAACCCTCTCTTCACTGGTTTCCATCACTGATTTTAGTGAACCTTTTTTTTTTTGGGTAGATCAATGGGTATTACTCGCCCGTACCAATTTGTTTGAAATTATTAGTGAGATACCCATTTCGAAAAGAGTCAATTTGTTTGAAATTATTAGTGAGATACCCATTTCGAAAAGAGTCAATTTGTTTGAAATTGTTAGTGAGAATGGATACGATGACATTGAAATAGTACTACCACCACGACTCTAGCTTCGTTCCCTATTTTAGTGACCTTAAGTTCCCTACCCATTTAGGCTCAATTCCTACCAAAGGTAGGGGCCTTCTCCCCACTCCCCACTAACTCATCAAAAAACAAAAATTTAGGACAGCTGCAGGGGTCGTGGTGATAGCATATCCACACCTAATCACCATTCCTACCACTAACATCACCCCCCTAACACTTTCAAAAAAATCTAACTTCTAACCTACTTAAAAAAAATTGGTGGGCTTAATAAAAGACAACTAGGGCATGTCTTCCAAACTGAATCCTCATTGTACAATTATCAACCAAATAAGAGCCCAACAGTAAATTGGACTAACATCAATAAAATATGCCCAAAATAGAGATAAAGGTTGAATAATCCCCATCAAGAGGAATGATTTCATGGTACGGTTGTACAAGGGGAATGATTTCATACAACGGTTGTATAGTAATATAATGCAATCATCTTCAAAAATCATGTAAAAGACATTTGTTTGACATAAATTTTTAAATATACACTCTTTTCATTCTTAACAATAATTACAAAAGATAAATGGCATTTTTGTAGTTAATTCTATATTAAATCGCTATTTCTAATAAGAGCAAATTTAAGATGTAATCTAGAGAATTCCATATTAAATCGTATCAAGTAAGAGCAATGTATTTTCCAGGTTGCATCTAAATATTACCTAAACAATATCAAGTTCCAGGTTACAACACTATCGAGTAAGAGCAATATATTTCCCCGGTTGCATCTAAATATTACTTAAACAATAACAATCTATTTGCATCTAATATATTAGGCCATCCATTTGCATGTAATATATTAGGCTAGTAATATATTTCACACCTAATATATTTCTAGGTATCCAAACGACACCTCAAAGATAAAAGAAGAAGAAGATACAAATCAACCAAAAAAAAAAATGTATAGAATTTAATTAGATATGAGATTCTTTTAAGCAGGAAATCACTGGAGATTTGTTAGGAGGAAACCGCGTTTAATAACTAATTGATTGAGGTGATATAATATTACACGACATAATGCGTGAGAAACCTCATCTAATTGAGATATTATCCCATTAGAAAGTGTTTAATGATTAATTGATTGATGATGCCTCGAATTGTGGGGAACCTCCTCTAATTGAGAGATTATCCCATTTAAAAAATTATCCGCAAAGTCTTTGAGAATGGCTTGAGGCAGTGGTATTGCCTAGCCCAGTATTGAGGTATTTGACTCCATTCTCATCACAAGGTACATACTCAAATCTGTTGAAATCTTAAGGGAAGAAATAGACCATCAAGTTCACAAGAGTTGAGGCCAATGTCATGAGATTGTGGATCGCAAAGGTCAGGATTTTCTAGAACAATGAGAACTTAACAATAAGAACTCAAAAGAAAACTTCCCTGTGTGTGGCTTAAGAACTCGACAGATAACTTCTCTAAGCGTACCTCTCCATGGTCATGAAAGACCTAGTTATAGAGGGATAGAGGAGTCTGTTCTCTAACGTTTGGCTTTATTTTCGAATCTCTGATAAAACGTGGCCCCATTAGATGAAGATATTAGCCCTTATTTTTAGTGATAAATATTAAATGATAAGAGAGAGAATAATGACACGTTTAAAGGCCCCATGGCCAACCTACACGTACTAACAAAATCTCCACTCACCACTTTTTTAAGAATGGGATTGAGATCGTGGTGGTAACCTACTAGTTTAGGTGGTTGAGGTGCTAGTGAAAGCACCACATAAGCCTCACTCCCGGTTTAGGTTTTCATTTTCTCTAACGCATTTGCAAATCGCTAATTATTTCCATTGATCTACCTAAAAAAAATAGAAGATTATCCCCAAACTATTAAGATGAACGTTCCGTATTTAAAATGATATATACAATTAATAGAAATAACGTAATACATTTTGAATATTCTTAACAGACATTTATTTGGCAGAACATAAAATATCCATTCTTGCCATTTCCACAACCTAAATATTATATATTTTAATTTTTTTTTTGCAAAAAGAGTTATTGCAAGTTCTTAGAAGATAACTTAAATAATCGATTTATTTATTTTTGTAGTAGACAACACAATTTATTTTAGAAATTTTAAAATTTTATTATCTAAAATTCAGGAAAAATTAGTTGGTAGTCACGAAGCAAATGGCATACGTGGATACCAAGCGACACTGAAAAGTTCTTAAGAAGAAAGAAGTCTTAAATGCAATTTCAAACTTTTAAATATTCAAAACTTTAAAACATCACTAATTTCTAAATTGATGTCATTTTTTCTATTCTATAGACGACATTCTTTATTTCATACATTTAGATATTTTGTCATTAAAATTTTGTTATTCAAAAAATTCAGGATTTTATACATTTAAAATTCATTTCTTAAAATTCTAAGAAAATTAGTTGGTAGTCATAATATTACAATAGAAAGCAATTGGTTATCGTAATCAGTTGGTAGTCACAATAATACAAATATGGATTACAGACAACATACAAATATTAGATTTTCTTGTTCTATAACTTTTAATAAGTTAATAAAGAAAAGGAAAAAATAGTTGTAAATATTTTACAAAACCATTCAAAAAAGGGTGTGGTTTCTATAAGGTTGCATCCTTAAACAATCCAATTAAGGCGTACCTCCAAATTATATCATAACATATAATTTTGTTGTAAAAACATTCTTGGGTTTATCTCAAAATCTATTGTCATATCTAACTAATAAATTTTAAACTCCAAAAAAGGTTAAAATTCACTAGATCTATAAACATATGAAAATTTTTAAAATGGACGGTCTAGACCAGCGTTTTAAAAAACGCCGAGTCGAACCGGACTCGCCCGGTTCGACTCGGAAATAGTGAAAAAGGAACCGGATCGCCCAAAAATCGGAAATCGTCCGGTTCTAGAGAGAACCGGACGATTCTGTACAGGTGAATCGCCGATTCACTGTACGGATCGGCGAGTCCGAACAGTGAATCGGCGATTCCGTACGGAATTTTTTTTTTTATTTTTTTATTTTTTATTTTTGTAATCCATGATAGATTTTTTTGTAATCCATGATCGAATTTTTTGGTTTTTTGTAACCCATAATAGAATTTTTTGTAATCCATGATCGAAATGTTTGTTTTCTTTTCTTGTAATCCATGATCGATTTTTTTGTTTTTTTGTAACCCATGATAGAATTCTTTGTAATCCATGATCGAATGTTTTGTAATATATGATCGAAATGTTTGTTTTTTTTTTGTAATCCATGATCGAAATGTTTGTTTGTTTTTTTTTAATCCATGATTGAATTTTTTGTTTTTTGCTTTTTTTGTAACCCATGATAGAGTTTTTTGTAATCCATGATTGAATTTTTCGTAATCCATGATCGAACTATTTTTTTCTTTTTTTGTAATCCACGATTGATTTTTTTGTTTTTTTTGTTTGTTTTTTTTTGTAATCCATGATCGAATTTTATGTAATCCATGATCGAATTTTATGTAATCCATGATCAAATTTTAAGTAATCCATGATCGAATTTTATGTAATCCATGATTGAATTTTTTGAAAATTTGTGATTTTTTTTGTTTAATCCATGATCGAATTTTTTTTTGTAATCCATGATAGAATTTTTTGAAAATTTGTGATTTTGTTTTTAATCCATGATCGATTTTTTTGAAAATTTGTTTTTTTTTTTTTTTAATCCATATTATTCAAAGAGAAAACGAGAGAGATGATGATTCTGAAGCCACCCTATCCCAGCCATATTATTCACATATCGAGTCCCAACAGCAACAGTGTAGGGATGAGCACGAAATACTGTAAATTAAATGCTGAATGGCGGTTCATGCAGGGAAAGAACATATCAATATTCGCATATTCATTCAAAAACATGAAAATTCTTAATGGAGTACCCTCATTTTTTATTGAATTCCTAAAAACCAATATTTATAATGAATTTTAATAATTTTTTCGGATTTTTTTGAAGCTTTATTCTGACCGATTCACCCGATTCCGATCCGGATCACCGATTCGCCGATCCGGATCGCCGATTCGCCGATCCGGATCGGTTTTTGAAAAGCCCGATCCGGGTCACCGATCCGGTTTTTAAACCATTGGTCTAGACAATGTGATGCAAGATGCACTATTTTCGGAATTCAAATTCTTTTGTTTTTTTCATATTCATACATCTCGTTGTCGAGATAATCAATTCGAGGGTTTCTCAACATTAGAACAACATTTTCCGATAGACTTTTGAGGCACATATGTATTTCTACATTTTAAGGTTGCAACCTTATGTAAACTTTTTCTTTTAAAATTAGGAATGGTAGTTGTCACTATAATTCAAAAATCTATTAAAAAAAAGTTGTTCCCATGCTAGAAAACCAGCCTATTGATCATCTTGACCTCAAGATATTTGGATATCCCAAAAAAACAAAAAAAGTAATTTCAAGAACTTAAAATACTGCATCATGTTATATATTATCTGGACCGTCCATTTTTATGATTTTTAACTGTTCATAGATCTCCTCGATCTGAACTATTTTAAAAACTTTAAATTTTTATGTTAAGGGTAAAAATATATTTTTATGCTATCGCAAGACTTTCTAGCTCCGAAACTACATCTTTGGATACAATTTGGAGGTGCGCCTTATCATGCCCTATATAAACCTTTCTCTTCAAAACCATTAAAGATTCAAGATTCAGGTGCTGATTTAGCAGGCGAGGAAAAAAAAAAGAAGAGATTAGGAATACATTAGTAGATCCTTGAATAAGTTTTAAATCAGAAAATAAAGGAATTTACGCAAAATATAGAAATTGGCAATAACGTTTTATGGTATTTTAAAACTATTTTAAGTCGATATAAAAATTTCTAAAAGTATAAGAGACCATTGAAAAATATGAAGTTATTAAAATAAAGAAAGAAGTTCTTTTAGTACCTTATTTTGTAACTAAGTGATGGAAATACTTTTTAAAAAAATTGAACATTAATAGTTAGAAAAATCTTAAAAGCAGTCATAAAATATTTCTATATTGCTTAAGAATTACAAATTATTAAATTCCAAAAATAAAGACCCGCTACCTTTTTCTTTTCTCATTTTCCTAGTCAAAATAATGTAACTATCTTAAAAAAATTGAAAATTTGTAACAAAAAATTAATAATTAATCATCACATTCTTTAGAGCACAAAAATTCATTATTAATACACGTGAATATAAAAACCTAACACTAGTGTTAAAGATCTAATATTGTCTCAACAAAATTTAAAAATATATTAATTTTTTAAGAAGCTCGATTAAACACATCATTTTTCTAGACATTTTGAAATTTTAATTTATTTGCCACTTAAAAGCAAATAAAGGGTCCAACAGCACGACTTGCTTGCTGTTATTTTTTCTTCTTTTTCACATTTTTATCTCAAAGTTGTGAAGTATGGTTCATTATGGTGAATGTCAAGAATCTTAGCAAAAGGCATGTTTGAGATGTAAATTTTTTGGTCTTCTTAATAAAATCTCAAATATTCAACCATAAGGTGATAGAATTATACCGACTTTGGCCCGTATCATAAATGTCAGTGTCTTCCTAATCAACCTTTTATGTTATGTATTTAACTCTTGCTTGATACGGTTTCAAATGAAGGGCCTCACTCCTTAACCCTAGGTATTTGTGAATGTATGTGTTTAATGTGTTTTAGGTATTTTTGTTCTTTGTGGACTTGAGGCTTTTGGTTTTGGGTCAGTTTTAGTCTAAGTTTGGTGGAAGTGGACTAGGCAACTTGGAAGTGTTTAACAAATATTAGAGGTACTTTCAAATGAAATTATTCAATAAATGCTAGCCAAAGTTTGGTGGACGTGGACTAGGCTTGAACTTGAAGTGTTAACAAATATTAGAGGTACTTTCAAATGAAATTTCTCAATAAATTCTGTCTCGACATGGTTTTATTCTCTTAATTTGAATGACGAAGTAAGCATGTCATAACATGTAATTTTTGTTATAGTTTTTTCTATAAGGATGCAACCTTAAACAATCCAATTAAGGTGCACCTTAAAATTTTATCATAACATGTAATTTTGTTATAAAAAATTATTGGTATTATCTTAAAATCTATTTTCATACCTAATTAGAAAATTTTAGATTCCAAAAATGGTTAAAATGAAATAGATATATAAACATATGAAAATTTTGAAAATGGACGGTTTAGATAATGTATTGCAAGATGCACTATTTCTGGAAACTTAAAAACTCTTTTTCTTCATATTCATACATCTCAATATCGATATGATCGATTAGAGGGTTTATACAACATTAAAACAACATTTCCGATAGATTTTTTAGGTGCATATGTGATTCTACATTTTAAGGTTGCAACATTACATAAACTTTTCCTTTTATTTATATCATTTGAATGACTCATTTTGGTTTAGGATAGGATGAGTGTAGCTGAGGTAAAGATGTTGAGATGGATAAAGGGCAATACAAGAAATGATAAAATTCGGAATGAATGTATTTGAGAGAACTTAGATATGGCTTCAATAGGTGTTAAGATGGGGGAAAATAAACTTTGGTAGGCAGATCATGTGCAGTGTAAACCCAAAACAATACCGGTTAGGAGATACAATTTGGTTAAAGTAGACCGCTCTAAATGGGTAAGAGAAAGGCCCAAAAGGACATGAATGGAAGTAGTAAGAAAAGACGTGATGACTTATAGTCTTATTGAGACCCTTCATAAAACAGAATGACGTAACATAATTTGTGTAGCCGACCCCAAATAGTTGGGATAATACTTTTATGACGATGATGATGATGAGAAAGCTGGGATTCAAACCTTAGATATTATTCGTACCTCACATTCTTAATCACTCTCAATACCCAATGAATCCTCTTGCCTTGCATATTTAAAATATTTAATCACCAGTGAGTTCTCTCTTATCTTCCATGAATTCACCATATTAATGGACAATTATGGGGAGGAGAGGCTGTTGATCAAGGATAAATATGGCTCCAGATTACGAGGAAATAATGGTTGTTTTAAGAGAAAATGAATCAAATTAATTTGGTGCATGAATATTATATCCAAAATTTTAAATTCGGATAAATCGGAAATCATACATGAGGGTAGAGTTGCTTCAGCCTGCGATTACAGTATAGAGTGTGACCGAAAAGTTTCTCCTGTTATGAAACAAAAATCTGCAGAGTGTGACCAAAAATTTTCTCCTGTTGGGAGAAGATTACCCACCGGAGCAAATTGTACACTTGCTCTCTTGGGCAAAACCCGAGCTTAGACTATTTTTAGGACTCCAAATTTTGGGAAGAGACCTACTCAACCAAGTAAGGAAAAAGAGATTCCTACTCCACCTTCTGGGAACATAAAGAAATAAGAGTTGGAAGAGTATCTTAAAGTTTTATGCAGAAAAAGTCATGCCCTAGGTTTGAATAACGACCATTCATTTTTTGGACGGTCATATCTAAATATATAATACCTCAATTTTTTTATTTTTTATTTTTATTTATTTATTTAATTTTTTTAATTTCCTCATATGGTGGTCCTAAACTAATCCTTAATTCAGATCTAATAGATCCTCTTAAATGGGTATCTTGCCCTAAAGCATATGTAATTTTTTTCAGTGGGAACATAATATTCATGTCATTCTCCATAATATTCATGTCATTCTCTTTCTTTCTTTTCATTGTATATATTAATCATTTGAGTCTTATTTCAACTATTTGGTTTGGTTACACGAATCTTATTCTGCATTAGAATTCATGAAACATATGTGATAAAAAATTTATACTGACTGTCAACCAAACACATCTCTCCTCCTTATCCAGGCTTGAGACCAGCATTTTCTATATTTTTCATGTAGGTAAATTAGAACCCCACATTGGAAGTTGTGGCCTTGGAGTCCCTTACCAGCACTAAGCCATGAAGTTGAAACACCATTTCATTGGCATTTTATTTGAAGGCTTTATGTTATGTGAAGAAGTAGGACAAAAGTCTTCATTAAATATGTGAGCTACAACGTATGTGATGCCATGCACAAGAAACATTTGGGCATGGGCTTAAAGAGGGAGCATTCACATTGCACAATCAAGGTGTGAGTGTGAACACGCATGTACTTGCCAAATGTTTTTTGTGTGCCTCAATTTTTCTAAGACTTGGACTGAATTTGGTTCTCAACGCACTTTTTCAACCTACTTATCACCAAAATAGGGAAAATATACAATAAATTCCCCATTGTGGCCTAAAAAGTTATAATAACCCCCGGCCATCATATGTAAAATCAGGCGAGGTGTATTAATGACGGCACATAAAGTTAGAGAATTCTTGTTTGACGGCACATAAAGTTAGAGATTTTTTGTTTGAATTTATACATGTAAATGTTATACTTGAGCTGTCTAATCTTACATCCAACGGATTGATGTGCTTGTGACCTTTGTGGAATGAAAAGCAAAAATCTCATTGCACCCGATGGTTTGCGAGTTACCCATTAGAACATAAATTTTCTATCCTTTTGAAATATATAAGAAATTTCAAGTTTTCCAAAAGATTATAAAAAAATCTCTTTCTTTTTATAGAACTGGGTGTAAATGCGTATATGATCTTCTTTCAAAAGACTTCTTAAAAAAAACTTATTCCATGTTTCAAATGTCCTTATTTTTCGATCATTCTTGATACTTCCTTTCTCTCCTTTGATTTTGAAAATGCAAAAAATTAATTATTATCTAATAGAAGCATGTATATGAAGATAGATCAATAAAAAAATCTCTTTTTTTCTTTTCGATAATTCAGTGAGGAAGACGGGCCCTACCCATTTAGTGAGGTGAATGAGCCTCTTAAGGGATAGATGGAGTTGAGAAATTTGTGGTGGTGGAGCTTAGATTTGGTGGTGGCGGCGGTGTCGAAGCTCAGATCTGGTGACAGAGCTATCTCTCTCTCTCTAACATTGCAACGCTCTCTCAAATCTATTGGCGGTGGAGGCTATGATAAACTATTCTTACCGAAAGCTGCAACTGGCCAGGTTTGTTAAGATTTTATAACCATTTTAGATGCGAAAACATGAATCTCAAAAAGTTGGATCGTGTACTTCACTAATTCGAAGCAAAATAAATGATAATACGAACTATAATACAAGAAATAAAACATAAAACACAACACATCGCAAGAACACAAAGATTTATGTGGTTCAGGCTACATCCACAAGCATAGTAAACTGAAATACATTATATCAATGAAAGTTACATCATATATTTGGGAAATAGAGTTACCTTTTTCACCCGTGTTAAAACCTAGTCGAACATATCCTTTTAGACCCGCTCTCCCAAACCGACATCAACCATCAATCTCCCATATTTATTCCACAACTAACCACTATACATGAAGAGTATTGTGAGAGCAACTAAAACTTTATTTCACTAAAAAGAGGAAACTACCCAAAATCTTTATAGGAATTGCTTCTCTAAAAAAAATAGTATCTCACTCTTTAAGATGCACCATCACATTATTTCTTTTTATAAGAATCTCTCATCTTTAAAGGGAGACATTGCCTCTAATGCACAGGAGGTCCCTGACTCTCTCTAGAAGAAGTCACTTTTCTCATATGGTGTCCTAAATAGGGCACACATTTTCTTTCCTCTCTCATTCTTTATATGCAAGGTTAGAAATCCATACTAAATAGGAAATTTTTTATATATGTTACATATATATAAAAAACCAAGAGATATACTTAAGAGTCATAATTATTTTTATTTATACTTTTATTTAGGAAACTTATCAATCTACTTTTATTTAGGAAACTTATCAATATCAATCATCATCCTACATAATATAAGATTTCCTTATGTGCATTATTTTTGCATGTCACCCTATCCAACAAGGGTTAGGGTAGGAATGGGGTTGACGTCGTGGTATAGTACTCCCTAAGCCTCATCTACTAGTTTAGGTTTCTATTCCAACTAACGCCTTTGAAAGCCACTAACTATTTCTAAAACAGGTAGGGACCTATATTCCCCACTGAGGAACGGCTTGGCCAAACTGGGCTGCGCTTGTTGTGGTTCTAGTTGAGCCCACCTGGCGCTGGAGCCAAATATTGTATCCTAGGCCCTAGTTTTGTAGGGCTGGGCCACCCAACTCATTGCTAGGCCTATACATAGTTATTAAAAGTAGGCTAGACTAGCTGGACCGCATATTGACGCCTTGGTTGGTCTAGTATCATGCAAAAACTAAGTTTGGTAAAAAACACCAATTCAATGTTTCACTAGTTTGGCAGGCCAGATCATCTAATAAACTATCTTTTGTAAAATATTTTGTATTTGTAAATTATTATTTTTAATTTTCAAAATTTTAAAATAAAAACTGATCAAACTAGTCAAATTGGTTTTGACTAGACCAAACTTGCCATTGGTTCGGTGGTTGGTCTAATTATGATAACATTGCTATAGTTCGTGGACTTTGTTAGATTGGTTAATCTATAACATTAACCACATAAATATGCTCTTTGTCGGGGATACTTCGTATAATTACTGTCTCGAGTGAAAGACACAGGCAATTATTTTTTTTTTTGTAAAAGTTTTGGGATCCACACCACGTGAGTACACCCAAACTCAGGAGGTGAAGGTGGGGGCTTCCTCTACCTTGGTTGGTTTGATAAGGGTATTCCATCAAATTATGGACCACAAAAGTATCGACCTCCTGGTCCACCTTTTATGATCAACCAGCCATGCCTGCTAAAGTTCACCCAAAACTGAGAGAATGCTATGGAAAGGCTTAGAAACATGGAGAAGGTGTTTTAGTAGAGTTTAAAAACAAACTTGAACTAAGAAAAAAACGAAGGGGGGAAATGTGGTAACTGGGCCCATAGGGTTGATATCCAGGTCGGGGCCTGAATCAGACTATTGACATGGAGGGACTGTTCCCTATGTCTTACAGAGTCCTTGAGTCATAGATGGGCATTGTCAAAGTCTTATCCAAGTTGATTAGGCCTCGGAGGTGAAAGGGAACTATGGTGGTCTATGAACCTAATGACAATCCATAGTTTATGTGTAGGGGTTTAGGCAGTTTTGTATATAAATTATTGGGTTTTATTTGTTTATTATTTTAATTAATTTCAGTAAAAAATGGAATCTAGGTTAACCATGGTGGCTTGATGGTGATTAGATGGTTTAATCCAAGCTAGGCTTTCCTAATCCAATGTTTAGGGCGGATTTGGAAAGGATTAACCTAATTATGTATGTTTTAAGGTTGGCTTAGGCTAATTTGGTAAGTTTTCCTAATAAATTGGGTTGATAGCAAGGTTTTAGGCCTAACTAAGCTAGCTTAGGGTTAACTAATTCTGTTTCCCTACTTGTGGGGACTTCTATGGCATGTTTAGTTTGCTCCCTGTGGGATTTGGACTATATGGTATGGTGCACCATGAACTAAACTAGTGTATGATCCATAGGGTGGTTTAGGCTAAGGAAAGGGTAATTTCATGGGGTGAAAGCCAGGTTTTAGGTTTTGGATAGGACTGAGAAAGTCACTACTTTTGGGCCTTGTGGGTTTGGGTTGCGAGTCATTGGGAATTCCCTTAGCCAAAGCAGTCTTCCTGGTCGCTGTTTTTCTGTTTTTTTTAAAAACTTTAAAAATAGATTTTGAGTTATATACAGTTTAGATCATCTTAGATGGGGCTCTCCGAATCCAATCTTGGGACATTACTTTGGGTGGGCGAAATTTTAGTTCGTCACTATCTTCATGAGGAGGTTACATCGTCAATTTTTTGGGGCGTAAATATATCCGCGGCTAGGGGTGGCGAACGGGTCGCGTCTGGTTGGACCCATACCCAAAATTTGGACCCATAGTTGGACTCGTCAGGTCCCTGATCTGTTTGAATCCATTACCACCTTATAACTATGATTTATTTTAGTTTTTGCTTTTTTTATAACATCATATATCATATGACTATGATTTTTTTTTTTTTTTTGCCAATAATATTGTAAAGGAAAAAGTTTATATAAAATTGCAACTTTAAAAATGTGGAATTATAGGTGTACCTCAAAAATCCATAATGTAGAAATATTGAAAAAAAGAGATTTTCAATCCCATAAATAATGCATATTGAAACACATTATGTATACCGTCCATTTCATGGGTTTATAGATATACCAGAAATTGGCTGAGAGAGTGAACAGGTGCTACATTGATCCAACAGACAGGGGGAGCGTGAGCATGGCGCCTTGAGGCAGCCAGCAATGTGCTCAACGCCCTGCCCTTCTCTCTCATCGAACCACCCAAGATGCCTCCGCCTCCTCCACTCTCTCACTTCCGTCTCCATGCCCCACCTCCTCCAACTCCACGCCCAAATGCTCCGAAACCACTCTCTCTTCCTCTACCCCTTTGCAGCCGCCAAGCTCCTCGAGCTTTTCTCGCTCTCTCTGTGTGCCAATCTTTGCTATGCTTTCTCTCTCCTCACCCACCTCCCCAACCCCAACACTTTCTCCTTCAACACTCTCATTAAAGCCTACGCCAATTCCCCGTCTCCTGCACCAGCCCTCACCATTTTCTCTCTCATGCTTCGCTCCAACACAAACCCTAACTCCTACACTTTCCCCTTTCTCGCCAAGGCGTGCGCTCATCTCTCTTCGATCAATCCAGGTCTCCAAATCCATGCTCACATTGTGAAATTTGAAGGAAATTCACGAGTGTTCTCACAAAATGGCTTAATAAATATGTACTCTACTCATGGAAATTTCGATGAAGCTCGTCAAGTGTTTGAGGAAATGCCTCATAGAGATTTAGTCACCTGGAATTCGATGTTATCTGGTTTTGTCAATTGTAGTCTCATCATTGATGCTCGTAAAGTTTTCGATGAGATGCCTCAAAGAACTATAATTTCGTGGAATGCTATGTTAAGCGGCTACATGAAGTCTGGGGATGTGACTTCGGCCAAGTTGCTTTTCGATCAAATGCCTTCTCGTAATGTTGAGACTTGGAATGCTATGGTTGCGGGCTATGCAAAGTGCGGTCTCGTGGACCATGCGCTTGAGGTTTTCCATTCAATGCCTGAGAGGAATGTAGTCTCATGGAGCGCTGTAGTTAGCGCGTGTGCACAAGGTGGGCACCCACGCAAGGCCTTGGTGCTCTTTGGGGAGATGAGAGACACTCATGTGAGGCCCAATGGTTCTGCTATAGTGAGTGCACTATCGGCTTGCACTCACCTAGGTGCGCTGGACCATGGGAGGAGATTACACAAGTATCTAAAGGCTAACTGGACCAGGCTGGATACCATAGTCGGGACTGCACTCATTGACATGTATGCGAAATGTGGGTGCTTAGAGGATGCATCAAGCGTTTTCCAGTCATTAGGGCAACAAAAGGATGTGTTTGTATGGACTGCTATGATTGGAGGGCTCGCTATGAATGGCCATGGCCAAAGGGCTTTAGAGCTCTTTGGTTTAATGGAGGATGAGGGTGTAAGGCCAAATGAGGTTACCTTTATTGGTGTTCTATGTGCTTGTAGCCATGGGGGCCTTGTTGAGAGGTGTCGCCGATATTTCACCTCTATGAGCAAAATTTATGGAATTAATCCTCAAATCGAGCACTATGGTTGTATGGTCGATGCGCTTGGTCGAGCTGGTCTTCTCGATGAGGCCCGAGCTTTTGTTGAGGCCATGCCATTAGAGGCCAATAGCGTTCTATGGGGTACCCTTCTTGGTGCTTGTTGGATACATGGCAATGCTGAACTTGGTGAATATGTGGTCAAGCACTTAGTTGAGCTGGATCCTAAAGATGGGGGGGTTTATGTTCTCCTCTCAAACATATACGCCAGAGTAGGAAGGTGGGAAGAGGCGAAGGAGACTCGAAAACTAATGCAATCTAAGGGACTTCAAAAGAGCCCAGGCATAAGCTCAATAGAGGTTGATGGCGTTGTTCATGAATTCTATGTAGGGGACAAGTCACATTGCAGGACAAAAGAGATATATGCAATGCTTGAAGAGATGGCCTCAAGATTGAAGCTTGTAGGGTACACACCCAACACATCTCCAGTGTTGTTTGACATAGAAGATGAGGAGAAAGAGCATGCAATCTCTCACCATAGTGAGAAGTTGGCATTGGCCTTTGGGCTTGTAAGTGTGGGGTTGGGCGTGCCCATTAGGATTGTCAAGAATCTCCGGGTTTGTCTCGATTGCCACACTGTAATGAAGCTTATTTCTACAGTTTACATTCGGGAAATAATCGTGAGGGACCATAATGTGTTTCACCATTTCAAAGAGGGATTATGTTCTTGTAAAGATTATTGGTGACACCTGTGCTAAATGGGAGCGTGGTTATGCTGTTCTCCATGTTATGGATCTATGCCAGGATCTGCATCTTCAGTACTCAAGCATTGCAGATCGAAACTGCTTGGAGTTTCTTATCCATGATTTAGAAGCCCCCTGTTTGGTGAGTAATCTTTAATTTGAACCCAAGACCACAATTTTGCCTTCTGACCCTTAACCACTAAGCTAATAAGCCAGTCATTTTGTATGATATTGCATAAATTTATGCCATTTGTATTTTTACAATGTACATTGTTGTTAGACCATGGCATATTAACTTGTATGGCCACATTTGTTGTAACAATGATTTTCCCAAAACTTGAGCTCAGGTCTAATCAAAGTTTTCTATGGTTTTGTGTTTGACCAAAAATGCAGGATCGAGTCAGCTAAGGTAACATATGTCCTTGTTGAGTTCATGGATTCAACATCATTGGTTAAATTGTTGATGATTGCATATACCACCCTCAATAAAAAACACACAACGTTAAAATAAAAAATAAAAAAATCTCGAAGCAGCGTGGTCTACTCATGCGATTCGTGTATGGAATCACAGGCTTGGTCTTTGATGTATGACTCGTTTCTTAGAATACCTTCTAAAAACCCTCCATAGAGGGTCTTGGTCTTTTGATGAATGCCTCGTTGGTTAGTAAGCCCTCTAAAGAACCCTTCATAGAGATGGTTAAAAACAGTTATTTAGAAATCTACAAGTCCGATTTGGCCCTGACCCTGCAGGCATTCTGATTTACCGGTCCAGGGATTCCCATGTTGTATTGGGCAACAACTTACAGTGAAATAAAAGAAAATATAAAAACCAGATTGTATTGGGCAACTACTTACAGAGAAATAAAAGAAAATATAAAAATCAGAAAGAATTAGGGCGATTCAGCATTTCCTCGATCATCATTGGTTATTTTTAAATCAGTGGTTGGAGGTCTTCGTGTAGGACTAAAAAAGGAAAAATAAAATGAGAGAGATGGAAGGAAAAAAGAAAAAGATAAGAGATGGTGTTTTTTTTGTCGATGGAAAAGCGCAGTCCTTAGATGACAACCTCAAAGTCATCATCGACCTCGTCGGTGGCGGATCTTGCGTGCTGCTTCATGACAAGCACTGATGCTGTGATTGAGAAGTCCGGCGACGCGAGGAAGTCCCCGACTGGCCCCAGCTCCGGACAGTCATCCCAGTCACTCATCCCTTCAATCAGCTTTGATGGCCGGCTCCCCTCTCCCCTGCCCACCACAAACAAATTGTACATCTCTTCCATCCCTCTCAGCTCCTCCACCATCTCTGCCCCATTCCCCACCCTCCTCTCCAAATACCCCACCTGCCCTGTCGCTATGCATCGTGTGTGAAAGTCCTCCAGGAACTCGCAGTCGAGCCTCCTCTCCCTCGCCCTCTCTGCTATTTCAGAAACCTTCTCGACATCTGCATCTCCTGCTACTGAAATGTTGTCCTCGTCCTCAACCATTGGAATAAAATGCACGACCTCGATGCTGATTCCCCGGTGCTCCGCCATGCGACTTGCGAACGCGAGGGCCTCACGGTCATCGGCACCCCCAAAGAAGAGTACTGCCACATGGTGTGATACGTGCACTGCTGTGAGCTGGGTGGCTCCCCCAATCCCCCGGTCCACTAGGATCGCCACCGAGCACGGGGCACTCCTTTGGACTCTGCGGTTCACGCCCTGGAACCCAGGCCCGGCTGACCCAGCGACCTCCTCCATACGTCCATCCACCCTCTGCACCTTATGGAACGGTAATAATATGAGCGACACGAGCGCATCCTGGGCTGCATTCACAATGTCCTCATGCATAGTCGAGAAGGAGGCGATGGCATTGAGGTGGCGTATTGTGAGCCCTGATGTGGAGCCGACATATGTGTCAAGGGCCTGGACAATTTCATCATTCTCAATGGAGGCCTCATCCGTGGGGGCGGCAGCAGAGGCATGGCCAGTGGGGTCGGCACGCACCTTGAACATGATGGTGGCGGCGGTGCGGTCGGTGAGCTCGAGCAGGTGCATGGCATAAACAAGGAGGGGGGAGGAGGGTGTTCCTTTGGAAGCCTCGAGGAGGCTGATGGCGGCGGGTACATTGCGTGGGCTGTGGAGGCACGCCATGATCCGGAGCTCAGATGATGGGTTGTGCCACTCGAGGCCCGCCCACTTGAAGTGGGCTGTGCGGCGGGCACGGCGCACGATTAAGGAGATGATCGGGCAAACGGTGCTGACGCTGAGGAGGACCACCAGGACCATCACTGTGAGCGCCTCTTCTGAGATGATCTGCATGGTCATGGGTACATAATGCCAAGCTGAATTTAAGTCACCTTTTGAGATTTAATAGACTCTTTCTGATGAGTAGAAAGTAAGATTAAATAAAAAAATGAAAAAGAAAGGGTGCACATTTTAACAATGGAAAAGGTTTATCCGAGGTTCTAAACAATCAAATTAAAACACACCTCAAAAATTTCTCTAGAAGAGTTTGTTTTGATGCCCAAATATCCTTATATTGATTATCTTGACATCAAGATGCTTGGACATGAGAAAAAAAATGGATTTTAAGTTTTGGAAATAGTGCATCTTGTAACGGATTTTTGGACCGTCAAGTTTTAATATTTTCAAGTTTTTATAAATCTGCTCGATCTACACTATGTTTGAAGCTTTAAATTTTATAATTAAAGATAAAAATATATTTTAAAGTTATTACAAAGATTTTCAGTATTGAAACTACATTCCTCGATACTATTTGAAGGTACGTATTATTTTGATTGTTTAGAGCTTCTGCTCTATACAAACCGCATCCTTTAATATAACAATTAAAAATAATTAACGTTGAAAAGAGTCCAACATGAAACGTAGCCAAGTTAAGATCTGATTATGTATGATCAAATTTGTCTATGTCTATGGTTTAGAACTTATGTCATAATTATGGATATTTCAAGTCGATTTCTTAATGGTAATTTAGTTGGTTAATATGATTAAAAAAATTTACATAATGTGTCAACTTTATACTACAGTACTAAGTTGCACCTCAAAAAACCCATTTAGAAGTTGTTCTTATGCTGAAAAACCCTTCCAATTGATCATCTCATAATCGAGATGTACGGATGTGAAAAACATGATTTCAAGACCAGGAAATAGTGCACCTTACAGTAAATAATTTATACGGTTCATTTTCAAGATTCTAAGTGTTCATAGATTTGCTCTATCCACCTAATTTTGGAACTTCAAATTTTATTAGAAGGCTAAAAATCTAGATTTTTAAGCTACCGCAGGGGTTTTCGGCAACAAAACAACATATTTCGACACGATTTGGAGGTGTGCTGTATTTTAATTGTTTAAGGTTCACACCCTGTACAAACTGTAATTATTCTATTTATACAACTCTCTGTCTCTCTTGTCGATATTAAACCATTTTTATGAGCCATCTCCTATATATAATATGCTCATCAGAAGCCCTTAACAACGAGGTTATCAATCATCTAGATGATGACATGGGGAGATTAGGGATATAAATTTCAATTGGTTGAATATAAGGTGAAAATTGCTCCCATTCATTACTGCTTAACATATTAACTGTAGTACAATGAACCACATGACTATGGTTGTTTGCTATGACCATATGGTTCCGATGATATCTTTTCTTCTGCAAGTCTGCAATCTTGATTAATACGGGTTGTGCTTACACTTTTGATGCATTATAACCATATAATATTATTTTTCATATTTTCAATATCTCAATGAAGATTCTCAATAACATATAGATTGGACGTTTGGTGCGCATGAAAATATACTTCGCGTGAATAAACTCCCTTGTGTGATTTTAGAAGTGGAAGTTTCTATCCTACAATTTTTCCCATTTTTTTCTTTTTGAGATTTTTTGTTGAGGGGCTTGGATCCAAAAATTCTATCAGGTAAAATCAATGTTATTAAATTCGTTTCGCTTTGGCCAAAGAGGCCGAAGTCTTCGGATTTTTGGACTAGACCAAAGTAAAGTGATGCGGCCCCTTTGGTGAACTTCGGTTCAATTCGGCCACTTTGGCCGAAGCTTTGGCCTCTTCGGCTGAAGCAAAGAAATTTCTTTTTTTTCCCATTTCTTCTCTCTTTTCCATTTTTTTCTCTCTAAACCACCTCTCCCTCCTTTCTTTTTTAAATCAGTTGCAAGGTTTCACCATTCAATATCCTACTGTCTCTCTTCTTTCTCCAACCCTTCAATGCCCTCTCTCACTCTCTCCTGACCTTTATCCTCTCTCTTCACTTTTTATTTTTATTTTTCTTATTTCGTACTCCGGAAAATCCCCAACTCCTCCACCTCTTCCAACTATGCCTGGTGTTGTTTATTCAGCCACCAATGGACTACAGGTTCCTTACTCTTCTGAGCCTCGATTTTCCAAAGAAATTTCATGCAACAAAGTGAAATCTTAGGGTTTTTATTTACTAAAACTCCATGGCCAGGCTTTTAGGCTTTAGCATGGCCTCAAGAGAGAGGAAGAGGAGAAGAAAGAGGTGTTTATTGTGGGAGAGAAATCGATCGGTCTTTGAACCAGGAATATAAACTGGTTTCACAGGGAGTTGAGAAAGGAAACAGCTGATAGTTTTGAAGGGGTTGGACGAAAAAGAAAACAGTAGCAGGGAATATAATAAGATGACTTATTCAACAGCTTATTTTCTAATTTTTTATATAAAAAATATTTTATTTGTATTATTATTTTTTTAAATCCTAAGTCTTCCTTTGGCCGAAACGCCAAATTGTTTTTCATATCTAAAAACACTCATAGAATATTTCACTCATGGCTCATTACTATTCAAAGTTTATCCGATAGTCACGATTGTCGGCTAGTTTTTTTAATTTTAATATTTTTTTTATAAATCATATTAACCTAAACTTTTTTATGTGTGTGTGCCTTAGTAAGGTGCACTTAAATAAAATATAAAAAATAATCAAAATATCCAAATTTCCCCTATAAATATTTTAGTGGTATTTTTATTATTTTATCTTTTGAGAATTATTTTTTAATATTTTACATAAGTGTGAATTGCTTAGATGTCCACGCCCCAAATTTCATATGAATCTGATTTCTAGAAAATTTATTAAAATTCAAACACTATCAGACACATGTGATTGCATAATGGCCCTTGAGTGGTGATAAGCCATAAATAAAAGAAAAAAGTTTATATAAAGATGCAACCTTATAATGTAGAACTACAGATGCACCTCAAAAATCCATAAGAAAAGATAGTTTTAATGTTGAATCATCAAGATATGTGACCATGAAAAATAAAAAGATTTTTTAAATCTAAAAAATAGTGCATTTTACGACATATTATCTACACTGTCTATTTTCAAGTTTTTCATATGTTTATAGATCTACTTGATTTTAACCATTTTTAAAATTTAAAATTTTATGATTAGATATAAAAATAGATTTTGAGATAATCCTAAAAACATTTTACATCAAAATTATATACCATGATAAAATTTGAAGGTGCACCTTACCTCTACAGCTACGGATGCATATGTATGCCAACTGCACCCTAAATAAAATGGATAGTATACAATGAGACCATTTAACAGGAAAGTCAGGATTACTTACAACCATCCTATGTGAAATCTGATAGCTTAGGTATGCCACATAGTTCGAGAAAAGTTGTTTTGAACTTTGAGTTTGGTCAATGAAATAAATGCATCCACCAAATTTCACACCCAATGGTCAAGATTAATTGTGACCACCTTGTGCAAAGGTAAATTATTTAATTATATACTTTCCGTAAATAAAATACTATATAAATTTTCTCATGAGGGTTTGTAAGTGTTTTTATATTATAGAGGACATTATATTGCAATGTTAGATCAGAGTGACACGAGATCATTCCACTATTGTTGATTACATATAAAGGGAAAAGTTTATATAGAGCGGAGCTCTAAACAATCAAATTTGAGCCTACATCAAAAGCTTAATTAAAAGTAGTTGTTTTGATGCCTAAATATCTTCAAATTGATCATCTCGACATCAAGATGCATGGACACGGGAAAAAATGGATTCCAAGTTTTGGAAATAATACATTTTATAACGTATTTTTGAACCATCAATTTTCAATATTTTCATAGACTACACTTATTTTTAAGAATTAAATTTATAAATAAATATAAAAATATATTTTAAAGCAATCAAAAGATTTCTCGTATTAAAAGCACATTTCTTGATACTAATTGAAGGTTGTCTCTTATTTGATTGTTTAGAACTTAGGCTCTATACAAACCACACCCTTACATAAATGGAAAAGTATACAAAAAAACCATTGCAATTACTTTCTTGAGTAAGTAAGATTTTAAATGGGGTGGTTATAAATGTGTTATTAATTAATTTCATAGTAAAAGCATAAATTTTTCATACTTCATGATATATGTTAGGCTGGAGTGTTTGTGAGGTCCTTGTATGAATTGATATGATAAATTGTGCGGTAGTATGCAAACTTGAATCAAATGCAAATGCAGAGGGAAGCTGATGAGATATGATTGTGAAAGAGGGACACAGAGGTAACGAGGGGGAAGAGCATGGTAGAAAGAGGAAAGCTCATTGCAAAGAGAGGGGAAGAGTTGGTTAGGGAGGGAAAAGAGAGAGTACTCACATTCATCCTCCTGGCAAAATGGAAGCACATCATATGGAACGGCCCCTTGACATTCATGAGCAAACCCACCGCCACCCCTTCATGGAGAGGCATATCCACCGCCGCCGCGGCAGTGACCGTCCCCACCAGCTTTCCGCCTGCCGCAAGCACATAAACCAACCCCAGCAACCCCAACGCTTTTGTATTCGCCACCAGCTTCAAGTTCGCGTCCACACTCGCCGTAAACAAAAACACCGGCATCACAAATGTGTACAGAACATAACTCGTACTCTGGAGTAGCATGCTCGACACCCTCCCCTCTTTTGGGAACAGAAGCCCGAAGAAGAACGACCCCACGATCGAACTGAAACCGATGGCCTCGAAGCCGGAGCACACGACCACCACCACGAACAAGATGAGGGAGACGTGGTTGGGGTTCATGGGCTTCCCGTCAGGGTTGTGGTCGTTCAGCCAGGAGACAGCCGAGCCGACAGCATGGATAACAGTCAAGGCAAAGGCGGTGGCAACAGCGACACCGATCAAGAGCACCAGGTACTTGGGAATGCTCTCACCCCAGATGTTGCGACCCATAAATTCGACATAAGAAACGATCATGAAGGTGAAGAAGAGAGACATCATGTCATTTAGGAGGGCGGCGCGGAGGGAAACCGAGGCAACGTTGGATTTGAGGAGCTTGAGGTCGTTGAGGAGGCGGGCAAGGACTGGGGAGGAGGTGTTAGACAGAAAAAGCGTGAGGAAGATGGAGAAGGGGATGTGTCCGAGTTTGGAGGAGGAGAGGGTATTGACGATGGGGGCGGCGACAATGGAGAGGAGGGAGCAGGTGGCGACGCTCGCATAGGCGATGTAGGGGGAGCGGGAGTCAGGGGAGGTGGAGAGGAGGGAGAGGGGGTCCATATCGAGGCCGACCAGGAACATGTAGAACTGCATTGCTACCATCGATACAGAGGCGAGGGCTTCATAGCTGGAACTTGGAAATATAAAATCTTTCACATCCTGGATGCTACCGATGATCAGGCCCGCCTGCTCCAAACAACCCTTAGAAATTGTATTTCTATATATATATATATATTTGGGCCTTAAGAAAATAAAATCTTGTATCCAAATATAAATGCAGGTTTCTATAATTTCCAAAGAACGAGGAAGAGAGTGAGAGAGAGGGGAGGGGGGGGGGGGGATTTACTAAGATCTCAGAGACCATGCGGGGCTGGCGGAGCCGCTTGAGGATGAAGTGGAGGAGCGCGGAGGTCACCAGAGCGATGATGGCCTGCCAGGAGAGCAGCACCGAGTTTGAAGACGCATATAAGCAGCTGTTGGATGATGGTGCAGCCGGAGGACCTTCGGCGTTCATGGCCTCAAATTATGAACGTGGAGAAAGAGAAAGGAGAATGGTGTGGGGTTTTGCATGGGGTGGTGGAGGTGAGTAGAGAGAGTGGTGCGGCCACCCTTCAAACTGAAAAGAGCCTCGGTGTGAGGTGGAGAGCTTGTCCAGCGCTTTTGCACTAAAAACAAGTAACAAAAACTCTCTCTCTCTCTTCTTGCATGCCCTCATCTCTTATCTCCTACAAAATCGGTCTCTCTACGGCAACTGCAAATGCGCCGTTTCTTCTCTCATCCTTTCTCCCTCCTCGTCCTCCTCTCTCTCAGTTACCGTTTTCAAAAGTAAAAAAAAAACGGTTTAACCTTCTTCTTACGTAATATGGACGACATTTTGTTTTTACATTATGGGTCATATTTTTTTAAAATTATGCAGAGACCACTTCATTGCTGGCTCTTCTTTTCTTTTTCTTTTCTTTCCTCTTTTTTTCTTTATTCTTTTTTTGTTAAAAAAAAATTCTCCAATGCTAGACAGTTGGAAAAACTTCGGTATTTAAGGGCACACTTGGTACTACCTAAACCGAACATACTCGATGTTCAGCTTTTGTAATATTGAACATCTCAACTTATAAACAATATCTCTTACCTAGGGCTAGTCTAATATTTGCACACCAAACAACTGTGTTGTCCACTGTTTCTAATGCTGAACAACGTAACTTTTCACGTTGTCCGGTATTAAACATATTTATCGAAACTATTATAAGTATTTATTATTATTTAACTTATTACTATTTAACTAGTATACTTTATGTAATAGAATTAATGTTATTTATTTTTATTTGTATCTGAATATATCTTTTTCAATAAAATTCCTTAAAATAGAATTTAGCATAGTAGAAACATGGACCGGTAGTATCGAACAAGCCCTTGCTACTAGAGAGATGCTCGAAAATGTGGGATTTCCCACCTGTCTGGTGTTAAAAATACCGGACAAGTGAGCAATTACGAAAAAAAGGGGGGCCACAAGGTGGAGTAGGTCTATGCATAGTTTTTACAAATATATGACCCATGCCATAATTGGAAACCCGTCTGTACAAATATATGACCCATGGCATTGGAAACCCGTCTGTACATAATTTTTCCCACTGTCGAATAAAAATACTGGTCCATGTGTTAAAAAAAATGAAAAAGGAAAACTAAGTATGGGGCAATCCAAAGTTTCCAATATTCGATTGGTCTAAAAAATGAGGCGATCCAATATCATGGGCATATCATAGAATCACAAAAAAAATAAAAAATAAATAAATAAGTGGTTAGATATTTGCCAGGGTTCAAACTCGAATAAAATAAAAAAGGGAAAAGTATACAAAAAGATCATTTACGTTTAATACATAGAGGTCACTCTTGTCCATTAAATTTCGAATCGGGTGGTGTTAAGTGTGTCATTGCCTGGAGTCACAAAACTCAGTTTAATAAAAAAAAAATTTTGAACTTTATGACACCCCCAAGTATCAAAATTTGATATCTAATGGCTAATAACAACTGTGACCTCCTTGTGGCAACTATAAATGGCCTTATAATATTTAACCTAAAAAAGAAACCATAAAAAATGGGCATGAGCATAAAATTTTGAAAAAATCAGGATCATGTGGTATTTCCAAAATTATCTCTAGATGTAAATTTTCTGAAAATCTAAGCAAAATTATGTATTGATCAAATTTCCCCAATATTATTGTTTGGTTCATATTTTACAAAAATTTACATGGAAACCACCTCTCCCCCCTCATTGGCCCTTTATTTTGCCAAGTTTGCCCCTTTTGTCCAATATTTTCAATGTAGAACCGGTGGGAAATTCGCTTTTTTTTTTATCTATAAATTCTTCTATTGAGTTGAAAAAAGTTATTTTTTTATTATTTCTATTTTATTTTTAAAAAGTTATTTATTTTTTAAAAATAATGATGAAAAAATCTTCAAAAATAAAGAATTTTTTTTTAAAAATATTCAAAAATAAATTCTCTATTTATTTTGAATATTTTGACACCATTCTTTTTTAAAATGAAATCTCTATTTATTTTCCATTCTAGACATCTTAAAACTTTAAAAAGCCGTACATTCATATGTTCTATATTGCTAGATGTCTGGCACCCTAGGAACTTGACTTTTGGGGCAATCTTACAATGCAAACACCAAACCGCTCAACAAATAAGGCACTTCAGTGTTTTTTATATTGGACATATCATGAATAAAAGAAAAATAGAACATTTGGAGAATTTCCCACTTGTCCGGTGTTAGAAATGTCCAACAAAAAAAGTAATTCTAGCAAAAAAAAAAAAAAAAAACGAAAAGAAAAAGAGAGGCAGCAGGGTCTCGACATAATATTTTCAAAAATATAGACCATTTCGTAACAAAGGTGGGAAATACGGCCTGTATATAATCTTTGTGATAGCTTTAAAACATATTTTTTTATTTATTTATAAATTTTAAAGCTTCAAAAATAGTGTAGATCAACATATCTATATAAACTTAAAAATCTTGAAAATTGATGGTCCAAAAATGTATCACAAAGTACACTATTTCCAAAACTTGGGACTCATTTTCTTCTCATGTCCATGCATCTTGATGTCGGTCGAGATGATCAATTTGAAAATATTTGAGCATCAAAACAACCTCTTCTAGTAAAATTTTTGAAGCAGGCTCAAATTTGATTCTTTAGAGTTTAGGCTCTATATAAACTTTTCCCTAATATATATATATAGATATATATATTAGGGAAAAGTTTATATAGAGCCAAGGCTCTAAACAATCAAATTAGAGCCTACCTTCAAATAGTGTCGAGAAATGTGATTTCAATATTAGAGATCTTTGTGATAGACTTAAAATATATTTTTATATTTATTGATAAAGTTTAAAGCTTCAAAAATAGTGGAGATCGATAGATCTATGAAAATCTTGAAAATCGACGGTCCAAAAATGTATTACAAAATACACTATTTCCAAAACTTGAAATCCATTTTTTTTTCATGTGCATACATCTTGATGTCGAGATGATCAATTTGAAGATATTTGGGCATCAAAACAAACTCTTCTAGTGAAATTTTTGTGGTAGGCTCAAATTTGATTGTTTAAAGCCTCGGCTCTATATAAACTTTTCCATATATATATAAGAATGATTTCATGCAAAGGTTGTATAGTAATATAATGCAACCATCTTCAAAAACCATTTTAGAGACATTTGTTTGACACAAAGTTTTAAATGTACACGCTTTTATTATGAAGAACAATCCCAAAAGAGAAAATTTTGAAAAAATGCACTAGAAAGTTTTCATTCTAGCCTAATTAATATAAGAGGTCCATTTTATTGAGATGGTTAGATATAGGCCTCAGAAGGATTTTGTTATTCCAAAACTTTTTATATAGCATTATCATCATTAGATTAATAATGCTAAAAAATAAAAAAATGATTTTGAATTTGTTATGGCTTAGATCTTAAAATTCACCAAATGGATGGTCAAGATTTCTTGTTGGATGGGTACTAATTTTGACCATATCTAAGATGCAAATTGAAAAAAAAATTCATATGATTGATTATGAGGATGAAGAGAATGTGTGTGCAAATTTTGAGGTCATACAAATGCCAAAAATATGGTTATCGAGATGTGTGGTTGCATTATACTACTATATAACCATTGTATAAGGAAAAAGCTGGGATTAACCCACTACCTCATATGAACATATGAACCCAACGGTCCAGATTGAATATGGGTCGATATGATGATCAAAGAAGGCTAGTAGTGTTTGAATTTTATTTTATTTTCTACAAATCTAAAACCCTTAAAATTTTAGATGTATGTTCGTAAAAAATAGGTGAATCTTTGAAAAATATCAAAAAAATATTTTACATGAAATAAATTAACCAAAATACCCCTGAAAAATTTAGGGGGGTATTTTGATAATTTTTTTCGTGAATAATTTTTTTATATATATTTTTATTAGGTGCGTATTGATGAGAAGAACACACACTTAAAATTTCAAGTGATTTGGATTTGTAGAAAAATAAATAAAATTCAAGCACAACTAGACATCCGTTATCGTCAAATCGGCCCAGATTCAATTTGGGCCATTGGGCTCATATGTTCAAATGAGCTAGTGGGCTAATCCCAAGTTTATATATATATATATATATATATATATATATATATATATATATATATATATATATATATATATAATCATCTACAAAACACCTATAGGTAAAGTTCTTCAGTACTTCACTTACACCTTGTCACCGTCCAAAGTTCATCACACGATTACAGTTATATGTTATTATTTGATTTTTTATAATTATTGTACTAATCAGATTTATCTAAAATTTTGGGCGTGTGTTCATATGACCAAGTCGCACCGAAATAAAATATTTTAAAAATAATAGACATCAAATAAAATGATAAAATTACCCCTAAAACTTTATAAGGGTATTTTACATAATTTTTATCATTCAAATTATTTGTTTTATATTTTATTCATGTGCATCTCACTAAAGCGCACACACACCTACAGAATTTCAGATCATTATGATTTGTAAACAAAATATTAAATTTCAACACACTATCGGACATCGGTGACCGTGTGATAAACTTTGAATGGTGATAAAGTCGTAAGTGAAGTACTGTAGAACTTCAACTATAGGCATTTTGTAGTGTTTTTATATATATATATATATATATATATATATATATATATATATATATAAAATTACAAAAGACCTCTATCTCCTATAAATGAGGAACTAGGATCCTCTAATACTATACAGTCTGATAGTTATGTAAACTTACTTAACAAAGTAATTACACAAAACTGGTTTACATTAGTAAGAATAATAGTTCATAAAGAGTACAGTTTCCAAACCTTAGCATTAATAGACTCAAGCGCGGACCTAAATTGTATAAATGAGGGATTGGTCCCTACAAAATATTTTAGCAAAACAACTCAAATACTAAATACAGCTATACCTGTCTTCCTAATTTGGGAGTGTATTCTCAATTATTTGTATAGTTATCCGATATATTGTAGGACCATTTTATGATCCATGGTATTTGGTATAATGTCATAAAATACATGTGAAGATCTATTCTTGTATCATTATTATTGTATTCAGCAAATTTCCTCTGAGAGGCTTGTATTTTTGGCGGCAGTATTTCGGTTCCTGATCCCCATACTTGGAACCAGTTTTTGAACCAATTTGGGAATTCTTCTATCACTGGTATTTTAATTTTATATATATATATATATATATATATATAGAGTCTATTTTAGATAAAATTAATTGTCATCCAAAAAAACCAATAAAATACACTGTTCACGAATATGGTTAGCAAAGAAGGCTATTTATTATTATTATTATTTATAAAAGCTAATTCCTTCATTAACCTCTGCACCAAAAGTTCACTAGAAGAGGTTGTTTTGATACCCAAATATCTTCAAATTAATCATCTCGACATCAAGAAGCATGGACATGAGAAAAAAATGAATTTCAAGTTTTGAAAAAAGTGTATTTTGTAATACAGTTTTAGACCATCAATTTTCAAGTTTTTAAAATCTGTCGATCTACACTATTTTTGAAGCTTTGAACTTTATTAAATATAAAAATATATTTTTAAGCTATCACAAAAATTTCTAGTAGTGAAACCACATTTCTCGACACTATTTGAAGGTAGGTTCTAATTTGATTGTTTAGAGCCTAGGCTCTATACAAAACACACCCTTTTCTATTTTCAAAACATTTTCTCTGAAAGAAATGTATTGGATGAAAGCAGTTCGGTTGTTTTTTTTTTTTTAACAATATTACTGATCTTTATTCATAATGCTGAGTAAAGCAAGATCAACCAGCAATTACATGAGTAACCTCTAAAGAGTCCAAAGCAACAACTCCAGTGGTAGCCCTATACACATGCTGAAAAGCGAGTCCCATCCCTCTACGTATATCCAACACTTGAGCCCCATACTGACAACAGTCTCCACGCCAATTAGCTCTTTTTATTGTACCAGTTAATTATATTTAGGGGTTCACCTTCCACAATACGCACACAAAACTCTGCGTTATCCGCAGTATGGACCGAAAGAAAGTAATACATGTCCTTATGAGTTTCGCACCAAACCGCCATCCCGGTACAACCTGGATTCCTAACTAAACTACCATCAAAATTTTAACTTAAAACTTGAGTTGTTTTTTATTTTAACTTAAAACTGGAAAACTCCTCATAAATGAGAGGCCCTTCTTTCATTATGAAAAGAAGAGGGGGTGGAGGTCTTTACATACACAACACCCGTGACAAAAAGTGTGAGAGCTCTTATTGAGGGAGGAGAGAGTACAATTACTCTCCCATTTAAATTCTACATAAAGATCCAACCCTAGGAGATAAAGAACTTTGCGAGAACAAGTCTGACCTTGAACTGCTCATCATACTGCATTTGTACAAGTATTCGTGAGTATCCACCTTGCTCGAGGTTTTCAGTGTGGAACTGATTTCGACAGCTCTAGTAGTTGCCGAATTACCTACACGAGTTGATCATCTTTCTCCAAATTTGTTCACTGAAATTGATTTGTGAGCACTCAGGAATGATACTCGGTTACTCACTTGTTTAATTTCTGCTTCCGTTTTGACTGTTGGACCGGTTATTCTATATAATATAAATTTATTATATTATTTTGAATTTGATTCTTTTTTTAATTTGAATATTTTTTATATAAGTTTATTTAACATGACATTTTGATAGTATGTTAACCTCAAAAAAGGACCAAAAAAAAAAAACCAGCAAAAGACAATACGCAAACAGTACCCATACACATTGGTCGTTGAACATGTCAAGATTGAATCCACACTGCTGGGCTACTATTATTCCAAAAGGATGTGTTTACACCCACAATTTGATAAGAATACCAACACAGATATGCACTTTCCAAGCAACACAGCTTCCTTAAATTCAATAGAGAAATAAATATACACTCATCATTTAGCACTTGTTGTATATCTCAGCTCAATGACACATTATGAGGCATGGGGACACAGAAGCCAAAAATTGTTACCCCACACAGACACAGATCAATGATACATCACTCCTTCACCTTCCACAACATTACCGATAAGGTATGCCTTGTGTTCGACTAATATCTGGTTCGAGGCCTCCTTGCTTACAACAAGGACCATCCCTATGCCCATATTGAATGTTCGCCTCATCTCCGATTCCTCGATTCCTCCAGACTACAAAACCAATTTCGAATGTCAGTTAATTTTCTATTCCTTCATATATCAACATAAGTGGACTGTACAAGTATGGAAGATATTCTTCGTAAAGCTGTGGTTTTATGGTTGAACCTGAAAATCTCACTAAAGGGTTTTGATGTTAGGAACCTTGCAATCAATCATTTCTACCTCAATGATCATAGATATGGAAAAAAGGATAGATTTCTAGCCTGAAAATAGTCCATCTTGCAACATCTTTTCTAAGCCCTCAATTTCTAGTATTTACAGATTTGTTGGATGTGCAAAATTTTTCAAGCTTCAAAATCCACAGCGACGGGCTGAAATGGATTATAAGCCCATCACAAGGGGTTTTTGATGCTATGTCTGGTTTTCTGGGCAGGGCTTTGAGGTACAGCCTTGCCAAACTTTGTGAAGTAGTGACCTTACCAAAACCTCATCCTACAAATATTAGTGATGCAATGGGCATGCATATGACTAAACAAGTCAAATTACCATGGATTATTCGGAACCCCACCCAATTTGTAGAATATCCACTTTACTACTGCTTTACTCTTTTTGGGGTAAAAAAACACTGCACACAGACACCCAAGAGAGAGATCGAAGGCGGGGTGGGTTTGACCTGGAGGCGACGGAGGCCCAGGGGGAGGGGCAGTAGGGGTTGCGTATGATTACAGGTGTTCCAGGGAGAGTGTAAAAACCGTGCAAGGTGTCCAATCATATATGTACCCTGATGACAAATCCCATGCAAAGATTATCTTACCAATAATCTATCTACTGCAGCCCATACAGTCGATCACTAGTATTCACATTCCTTTAAATGCACATAACATATAACAGCAAGCTAACCACAGTAACATCTTCAACAACTCTATAATTTATTGGTACTATTAAGGGATTTGGAATTGAGCTCATATACCTCCTGGATCCAGTTGAAAATGGCAGGGACTTCCCAAGAGCCTTTGTCAATTGCAGCACCTAGACCTTTCGGAAAGACTCTCGGAATATTGTCAGTGAATCCACCACCAGTTATGTGGGCGATCCCTTTCACACCTCCTTTACTAATTATGTCAAGCACCTGTCAACCAATAGTCAATTTTACATACTCTTCAAGCCAAAGTGTCTTAGCTGAAAATAATTTTGAAAAAGAAAAAGAAAAGTGATTAACGGTGGAGCATAGAGAACCTCTTTGACATAGATGACAGTTGGGGCCATTAAAGCTTCTCCCAGTGTGATGGCCTGGAGACCATTACCAGGAAGTGAATCCTTTAAAGAGAGACCACTTTGAGCCAAAACCCTGTTTAACATCATTAAGAACCTTAGAACAGTAGAAATTAAATGTGCCTGGAAGAACTGAAAATCAATTATTGCTCAGAAATCCGCAGAGCAAGAACAAATACACTACTGGAAACCAAGAGATGACTAGCTTGAAGTATAAGTTTTCAGCTAAGAAATATGCATGGTCGATGATAGGCATTAATAACAAAAGAAAAAAGCTGGTAATATAATTTACGAGAGGTGATATTTTAGAATGTGCATTTTTATTTGGGCAATAACTTACTTTCTAACAAGTGAAAACCCATTAGAATGGACTCCACTGGATGGAAGGCCAATAAGAACATCTCCGGCCACAATGGATTTCCCATCAACCACTGAGTTCTTTCCAACAATACCAACGGCAAACCCACTAAGGTCATACTCTCCTTCCACATAGAAATCCGGCATTTCTGCAGTCTGCTTGCAAAATGTTAAAATCCGATTCCTTTTATAGATAACGAAGCTAATATCAGTAATAGCATTAATATTGATAATCAAATAATATTTATTGATGTCACTACTTCAAATGCGATTTAAAATTACAAAACTACGAGTTAAATGAACATATTCTCTCACAGCAACCACAAATGGGGGAACTCCAACCCTTTACAAACTTGAACTTGATTACATTTTTCACTTCTTCATGGAAATCATTTCCACAGCCAGAAATAAACACAAGGATATCATTGCCACATGCAGTATACCTAAGTAACTGGATTTCTACCCTTTTTTATAAATTCGCTCGGCAATTAACTTTTCAGAAGCTTTAATTGCAGCAACAAGATAGTTACATAACTTCATTGTAAAAGAGGTAAAACATACCTTCATTGTAAAAGAGGTAAACCATTCAGAAAATAAGAACCCATGAAAGAGTATCAGGTCTCTGTATCATGAATATTGGCTGCTATAACAAGTCAAGCAGGTATCACAAAACGTGCACATATGCTAAAGTTCTATGACACAATAGCTTGTACTTTTACAGCAGTGCAACCAACCATAAAGCAGATCACGTATTCATGAGTTTGGCATAGCACATGCACTATCAAAACAGCCCCAATAAATCCTGCTTTAAAAGTCAGCAACGGAATAGGTAAAACCTAATTCCAAGCTGAATGTAGTCAATATATAATTACAGCTAGTTAAATAATACATATAGAAAGTAAATCAAATGCAAAAAGCATAAACAAAAAGCATTTCCAAAAGTTGGATCCATAATTGTAAAAAGACTGAATAGTTGGATTCATAAATAAGAGCATCTTGATTCTTTCTAACATAAGAAAGAATAGAAAATGGTCTAATTGGGGTGAGGACCTTAAACTTTCACTAAACCCACCCCAAGGCCGGGAAAAGGAGGTGGGTTTCGTTAAGTCAGCAGCCAGTGTAAAACTTTGCCACATCTTACCATGGATCGTGAACCTATTGGAAGAACAGGATTCATATAGCCGACCCCAAATAATTGGGATAAGGCTTGGATGATGATGATGATAACAAAGAATACGAAAAACAAGGAAAATCAGGTGAAACCTGCCACCACAACTACCACTTTTAAGAGTTAAAAAATAGACCAGTACATTATGGAGAAAAATGGACCAGCATGAGCAAATCACAATATTGCTCCATAAGGAAGTAAAGGAGAGAAAGAACCCTCTAAGAGAACAATAAATTATCATCCAAAAGATAGCCACTACGTAAATAACTGGAAGCAATGTATAAGAAAGTAAAGTTTAGTTTCATGCATCAGCAAGGAAGTACCTCTCCCCCTAAAAGCGTGCAGTCTGATTGTTGACATCCATCAACTATCCCTCTTATCACCTAAAACACAAAGACACTAAGATCTCATCCAAGAGTATTCAATAAGAATTATCTAAACAACTTTGAATATGATATAGTACCTTTTCAGCTAGATCAACATCAAGGTGACTGGTAGCAAAATAATCAAGGAAAAATAGTGGCTTTGCTCCAGAAGTCACAATGTCGTTCACACTCATTGCTACCTGACAAAGTACATACTCATACTGATGACAAGCTCAAATTTTTTATTATTCCGATAAAAGGTGTTAACACACTCAGGAAAAAAGAGAAAGTAAGAAGTCAAGAAAGAAAAAAAAAAAAAAAAAAAAAATCCAGAACCAGTGTACATACCAGATCAACACCAATTGTGTCATGGATGCCAGTTTCAAAGGCAAGCTTCAGCTTTGTCCCAACACCATCGGTACCAGCCACAAGGTAGGAATCACCTGCTCATGGAAGAGAAATAATGATTCCTCATAATATTTAATCAAAACTAAGAAAATTTCCCTGTTCATCTTACAGTGGCACAAACATCACAGGGATGATATGTTTAGTGCCCCCCCCCCACCCCAACAAAAATAAAAAAAAAGACGTAAAATTCGAAGCAATAGGAGAGGGGATTAAGAAGGAAGGCTCAAGGAAAAACCACAATAGTAAAGAGCCCCATCCCATATGTATTTTTTCTGTAACTGCAACAATAAGTTTGCTTGGAATTTTGGCAAAATTACCTAAATTTTTCAAAACAAGTCGTAAATTTCAATAAATGGGATCACTAATTCACCATAACATCTCTATATGGGTGCATAACATGCAGGCACCACACAGGCTAATGGTACTAAGTTCCCAAAAAGTGAAGAAACTATTCTAATGGTACAAGTCTATTTCTTAGAAGCTTTCTTCTTTTATATGTAACTTTGAAGTTGAAATATTTTGCACACAAACCTAAATGAGAAAGGGTAGCTTAGTATGAAGGGGAATGAAAATTATGGATCATAAGGCATAAACTACCCATACAGGAGCCTTCATTACTCATAGTCATACAAAGTTTCACAACATCAACAGAAACCCCTGAATCACTGTGCTCTCCACATAAACTAAATTTTTGAAAACCAATTGATTTCTATCAAAAACAAACATTACATAAATAACACTTTCAAGGAACAAAATCAAATGCTAAAAATTCACGCAAAATCATAACCACCCAAACCATTGAGAATTGAAAATAATGATAGCATGCCTAAACCCTAAAAAAGAATAAGCACAAAACAGAATAGAAAAGAAAATTTTTTTTTTTATAAAAAGAAAAGCACACTTGTGTTGTCACCATTGAGACAATATAATATAAAGCATAACAAATCTAGATTAAAAGGAACCAAAACCATACAATCAATCAACAAACATAAAGAAGAAGGAAAATACAATCAAATGGAAAACTAAAAGAAACCCGAGAGAAAAAGGCACAACAACATCCAAGCAAGCCTTGAGGGATGCATAAGAATCCATGAAAAGCCCCGATGACCAGAAGATAAGAGACACGACAGCAAGGGAATCTAGCAACAAAAAAAAAAGAAGAAAATTAGGGCAGAAAAGAGACAAACCTAGAGGGAAAAGACCACCAAAGCCACCAATACCAGGCGCCATTTTCGCAATTCTTCGAACAAGCTCTGTACCAGCATCAATGTCTACCCCTGCATCTTTGTACGTGAGACCTTTGCTTTCACTTGCAATTACATAGAGAGAAGGAGAATTACGCACTGTTTTTTGGCCCATGGAGAGCTTT